>NC_048224.1:97579786-97580970 GCF_002007445.2 Ailuropoda melanoleuca
AATAAATACACTTTCCTATGTGACTTTCAACATCTGGAAGGGACTCGAAAAGACTATTCATAGGAATAATGAGCATGCTTGAAGAATGGGGCAGACAAAACAGAGTGTCTAGTGCACTGGAGTAGGGAAGTAAGACAATGCAAGTCACTTGATCAGCTGCATTATTAATCAGGAAACTCACTGTTTGACTCTAAATTTTCTAACTATACAAAATATAATGAAATAATCTCTAACTTTTAATCTTATCTTTTAAAAGCAAAGGACCACTTTGATAATTTTTAAAGCCTTTTTTTAAAATAAATTGCTGGGTGTGCAAGGAAGTGTAAATCTGTTGCTTTTGACATATGATTTCATTCATCTTTGCAATTAACATAGTAATGATTATCTCCCATTTATGCCCTTTTATTAACATAATGATCTTCTAAAAACAATAAAGATTAAAGACAATTTAATTAGAAAAATAAATTAGTAAACTGATGTCACTAAATTTTTTACTCCTTCTCAACTATTAAATCAAAATGTACTCTAAGCAGTTTTATGTATCAGAAATAAGATTATCCACTATAAAGTAAAAGAATGACAGCATTCCAGACTTTGTAAATTAAATTGTGTGATTCATGCATTTTCTAAGAATCTGAATGACTTTCAAATGAGCCAGCTACTTTATGTCTCTAATCCTTCTTAGAAAATAAATGGAAGAAATATGCTGATTCTTCTCTTTACCTTAATACTTCCACACAAGAGCCTTTTAAATATATGCTCCAATCATTATATTTCTTTAATTGGATTGCATTATTTCCTAGTTCCCCCAGAATCACAATTTGGTAAAAAGTATCCAAAATGACCTTTCTTTTCAGAGGTAGCGTTAAAGTTTGAATCATACAGCACCTCAGAATCATTGTGGTATGAGAGTCACTGATGTAAAATAATTTATACTAATAAAGTATCTGTTGATAAGGATGTGCTTATAGAAACTGTGAAGAGCAGCTGAAGAAAATTCACACATTCTACTTATCACTAAGATACAGTTTTGTTTAGAGCTGATTATTTGCATTTGTCAATTTTCATTCTGTCTATAAATATTTAAATTATTCAGGTACAAAAAGATGGAAGCACGGGGCGCCTGGGTGGCACAGCGGTTAAGCATCTGCCTTCGGCTCAGGGCATGATCCCGGCGTTATGGG
>NC_048224.1:97581090-97659061 GCF_002007445.2 Ailuropoda melanoleuca
TAAAAAAAAAAAAAAAGATGGAAGCAGTCATATACTCTCTCATTAAGCTTCCACAGAAATGTATCAAATAAAATATCCATGAAACAGACAAAGACTAATTCTTTGTGTAAAGAGTGAATTTTTAGGTAAAAATTATTATTTTGACCTATATGTCATAAAGAGCAGGCCTCTGCTCAAAACTGGAACTTTAGGTCAGTTTTTCATCTGCACATGAAAGAGGATTATGTGTGGGAGAGCTTTAGTAAGAGGATTGCTTGGCTGTTTTTATATCAACTCAAAATGTCCTTTAATGTGACAGGTTATATTAATGTCAGCTTTGAAAAAGCAAAGATTCAGAGCAGNCATAACGCCGGGATCACGCCCTGAGCCGAAGGCAGACGCTTAACCGCTGTGCCACCCAGGCGGCCCCAGGGAGTTCTGAATATAAAACTTAATGTTATGGACTGAATTGTGTTCCCCTCAAATTACCTATGTTGAAGCTCTACCCTTCAACGTGATGGTATTTGGAGGTGGGCCTTTAGGAGGTGATCATGTTGAGATGAGGTCCTGTGGGCAGAGCCCTTATAATGGGTTAACACCCTTATAAGAAGAGGAAGAGACACCAGATTGTTCTCTTTCTCTTCTCACAGAGAACAATCTGTGAGAAGGCATGATCTGAAAGCCAGGGAGAGAGTTTTTAACAGAACATGACCATTCTGCCACCCTGATATCAGACTTCCTGCCGCTAGAACTGTGAGAAAATAAATTTCTGTTTTTAAGCTGCCAGATTTTGGAATTTTTTTGTGGTAGCCCAAGCTGACTAATACACTCCTACAATTTGATTAATAGAAATGAAAGTCCCATATAACTTAATTTTAGTGGTTTAAAAGCATTGAAAATGAACTAGTTTCTTTAAAAGCTATATTTACCACTAAAAACATTAATATGCTTTATATTTATACAAAATAAATGCATTAAACCCCAGGGAAACATGAAATTTATTAAGCCAGTACATGAAATTTGATTATTTTTGTTACAGAATATACAACATACTGTATATAATTTTAAAAGAGATGATACTTTTACAGTCGAATAGTATATTTGGAAAAGAATTTAAGTAGTACTTTATATGTCTAGGTAAAATATCTTCTCTGAAATAAAGAGAATTGAAAGAAAACTAATACATATGATACTATAGAAAAATTTCTACAGGCTAAATCATGAATCATAACTTTTTAAAAAGAAATTTACGAAAAAGCTATAGATATTAAATTTCATTTTATACTTCTTTATGTTAATTCTGTTCTTGTGTTTTAAATGGGCTACTAGGCACAGTGACAGAAAGCCTTTTGCCTGCCATTCTATGTAGGCCAATTATTTTAAATTATTAAATGGAATAAGGGGCACATATGCCTCTTTTGTCGTGAAATAGCAGTCACACATATTGAATGCCTGTTTTAAATCTGGAATATTACATACTCAACTACCTAATACCCAGGCTTCTCCCAGCCTTACCTCCTAGACTTTCCAATATTTCAAATCTTCTTAAAAGTTGTGAGTGAAAATGTCTTCAAACTTTTGACATATATATAAAAATTCACATATGTGATTATTATATATGGGTTTATAATCATTTAATTCATATAATTACATCCATAAAGGGAGGAAAAAACATTCCAGTACATCATGAAACTGGCCACAGCAGCAACATCAACAAGAAACACTTTATTTGATTTTCGGGAGCTATCTTACCTGATAGCAACACTCACAGAGCATTTGGTAATATTTTTTTTTTTTTCTAGAGTTAGATTAGAACTGAACTCACTATCTTCATTGACTTTGGTGTCCTCACTGTGACCCGTATCGCAAGAATTTGCTCAGTGTTCTTACACTTTTTACTCCTCTTTTTTCATTTCTTTTTTCCCCTTACATATGGTCATCCATAACTAGTAAACAAAATAGATTTGCCCTATACCATTGTAGAGCTTACAATAAATTTTTTAGACTAAGTGAATAAATGAATGAATCAGAATTGTGGGCTATTCCAGTTTACCATAATCTATTCTAAGTCCTCTCTTCAGATACAGTTTTTCCTCCCTTTAACCTGTTCCTCCCACTGTACTCCACCATCATTTATGACGGTGTTCTTTGCTATTTCATCAGATAATAAAGGAGTTCTCTCATCCTGATATGTTCCTCCCATACCTTTTATCCAGATACATTTTAAATAAAGCATCAGTTAGTGATCTCACAAAAACATTAGTGAACTCTAAAGAATTAGTTTACTTTTCCCTAATTGCATGCACTCATATCATATTATACCTCCTTTACGTTACATTTGCACAAATAGTTAAACAAGTGTCTTAATGTCTGCCTTACGCAATTGTAAACTTCATGAGTACACAGCCATGCACTCTGTCTCCAGTGCTCAACACAAAATGCACTAAATATCCAAAGACTGAATAAAGGACTCTTTGATGAGTGTAGGAGAAACCTGTTATTGCAAGTGAGATGGAACAACAAGGAAAAGGCAAACATGGTTGTTATATATAGGAAACTTCAGGAAGAGGGTGACTCCATTAGCTTTAGATAAACAGTGGTGTGATAATAGGGAATTCTAAAGTCAAATGCAAGCTTTGCATCATACCTGATGAAAAGATGTGCTGCAGTTGAGGCTGATCTATGTGGTGTTAACTACACTTGTGTAGAACAATCAGAGGTTGGCTGCAACTGGCCACAGATCGTTTTGTGCATGACACATGATGATGTCCAAATCACACTTGTTTAATATTGAGATCAACTACTTAGGGCCCTTGCAAATAACCAACAGATATGGTCAGATTGATTATCTTCATTTCTCTGCTACTAAGTCAGCGGTTCATCCAGTTTGTGCATTCCTTCTCTCTCTTTTGTTTATAATATCACTGATCATTGTGTTTGTTGCATTTAAAATTCATGCGAAGCTATGAGTATCAACTCTCTGCATAATCCCATATTGTTTAAAATTAGTTTCTCAGTGTATTTTTTATAGTTTTTGTCCTGTTAAGACTATTGGAATGATTTTTTTCGCTGCAATTGGTTTTTGCTTACATTAATAAATCAGTGCAGTCAAATGTGCTCAAACTGACTGCGTATGAAAATGTCATTTTTCTCAGTCTCATGTAGCACACACATTTCCGGCTTAGGGAAACTACAGCACTTGACTGTTAGTGTAATTAGGAAGAGAGCATATAAGTTTCAACAGGTTTTATCTAGATATTCTACTTTTCTGTTTCCAGATAATGGGTTCCATTAAAGCCAATTAGCTCACTTTAGTCTTATATGCTACTGGAAATAAAGGCAGATCTTTAAATAAAACAAGAAAATCAGCATCATTAACGCTTGCAGTTGCAAAGAGAAGTGGAATATGTTGTAAAATCTGAACCAAATTCAAGTTGAAATTAGGAACATGTGATAGCCTCAACAATGTGCATCTTTTATAAACTATTATTATATGACTAATTAAATTCACAATTTCAGAGTTTACCCAAAGAGGCTTGAAGATAAAATATATTTTTCAATTGCATTTAAAGTATTATTTCATAGTAATTTTTTTAAAGTTAATGATTTCTTTGGAGAGAGGACTTGGCTAAGCTCACTTCCCATTCTGTTATTCCACAAATAGATGTGAGGGACCAATCAAGGTCAGAGATTATTTAAATATATTCACTTGAAAAATGAATTTTGATGAATTTAAGCATAATTTTAAGAACTTGACTTTTACTTATCTGTCAGTATTTTGCCAACTCTAGAATGTTGCCAAAATATTTCTTATATTTTATTCTAGCCAGATATCATGCCAACATTTATTAATAAATTGAGAAAAAATAATACCATTTATGGTGATTGATGCAAGCTAGTAATACTAATAAGGAAAAATAAATAATATAACTCTGAGTTGACTATCCTCTCTTTATCTGGTATGTTTCTATATTACCAAGTCCCTAGGGTATAGTTTATGTGTGTCAGATAATAAGTATCCACATGGATGTGACTCCTATCTGCTGTCTAACTTTATAGACACACATAATCTTGTAGATTAACAATAATTATAGCTACAACATACAGATGATCATCTGAAAGCAAGAACTTGTATCTTTAATTATGTTTGTAATGAGATATTAACCTTTAAAAATAAATTTGCCTTTCTTTTTGTCACCTTTATGCTAGCTTTCTCTTTTTAATTTTCACTATGAATGTGTTTTTATTTAATTTATCACTAGGGAGAATGTAATGTGATTAAGTTGAGAATCTGGACTGGTGAAATTTTTTATTTTATTTTTTTTTATTTTATTTTTTTTTTAAGATTTTATTTTTTTTTATTTATTTGACAGAGATAGAGACAGCCAGCGAGAGAGGGAACACAAGCAGAGGGAGTGGGAGAAAGAAGCAGGCTCATAGCNAAATTTGCCTTTCTTTTTGTCACCTTTATGCTAGCTTTCTCTTTTTAATTTTCACTATGAATGGTGTTTTTATTTAATTTATCACTAGGGAGAATGTAATGTGATTAAGTTGAGAATCTGGACTGGTGAAATTTTTTAAAAGGACAGATTAAATGTAGAGAAAATTATTGCAACCTTTGAATGTTCTTTCTCTTTATTATATTTCCCTCCTTCGCATTTTCCTTCTTTTACCTACATTCTTCCTTTTCTCGTCCTCTGCAGGCATTACCCTGTACAATTTTTAAACTAAGTTGACTTGAATATAAATTCAGTCTTCTTCTCTCATTAGTTGTAAGGCCTTAAGAAAATGTGTGAAATCTCTCAAGTTAGTCCCAAAGTAGTGAGTTTCTAAAAGTCAGAGATTTGGCGTTTGCTAGGTACTCAAGAAATTTTATACCATTCATTCTCTTCTTTCTTTACTCTATCATACACTGCCAGCGAAATAGCCCATTATCTTTGTCGTGAACACCATTCTTACCATAACTCACAAATATAAATTTCTTTTTTAATCCCAGTTTTTATTTGAATTCTAGTTAGTTAACATACAGTGTAATATTATTTTCCGACATAGAATTTAGTTATTCTTCACTTACATACAACATCCAGTGCTCATCATAAGTGTCCTCCTTAACACCCACCACCCATTTAACCTGTCCCCCACCCACCTCCCCTCCAGTNCCATACACTGCCAGCGAAATAGCCCATTATCTTTGTCGTGAACACCATTCTTACCATAACTCACAAATATAAATTTCTTTTTTAATCCCAGTTTTTATTTGAATTCTAGTTAGTTAACATACAGTGTAATATTATTTTCCGACATAGAATTTAGTTATTCTTCACTTACATACAACATCCAGTGCTCATCATAAGTGTCCTCCTTAACACCCACCACCCATTTAACCTGTCCCCCACCCACCTCCCCTCCAGTAACCATCAGTTTGTTTTCTATAGTTAAGAGTCTGTTTCTTGGTTTACCTCTCTCTTTTTTCCCCCATCTATGTTCATTTGTTTTGTTTCTTAAATTCCACATATGAATGAAATCATATGGTATTTGTTTTCTCTGACTTATTTTGCTTAGCATAATACTCTGGGTCCATCAACGTCATCGCAAATGGCCAGGTTTCATTATTTTCTTTGGCTGAGTAATATCCCATCATATATTTATATTTATTTATATAAATGTATATGTACCACCTCTTCTTTATCCACTCATCAGTCAATGGATGGACATTTGGGCTCTTTCCATAATCTGTCCGCTGTTGCTAGCCTGGAGAAGGATGTGCTTCCAAGAGCATTCAGGTTGTTTGCATAATTATTTCCCTGTGATCCTGACTTATTGGCTGTTGACTCGAGGCTTCTCCCAGGTCCTAGAGTCAGTTTTCAACTTCTTAGCATGTGGCACTGTCTGTACACAGTTCTTACATGGCTAATTGCTTCTTCAAGACCAGCTAGAGAATCTCTCTTTCCAGTCTGCTAAGATGGAGTCATATGTAACATAGTCAAATCGAGGGTATGAAACTCCATTGTCTTTGTCATATTCTATTTGTTAGGACTGTGTCACAGGTTCTGCCAATACTGTTGGGGAAGGGATTTGCCCGTTTGTAAAATCCTTGGAGTGTGTCTGCTGCAACAAGGCAGTTAGAATTTTCAGGGGAGGGTACAGAGAAGAGAAAGCTGTAGAAAGAGACAACTGTACTGAATGAAAGCTGTGTGGAGCTACAGTGGGTTCTTCCATTGGTTACTGATCTGCACATGTGTGGGAAGCAGCTACTGGAGGACAAGAAAAGAACAACTGGAAAGGAAATAGAATACAATTCCCAGACCTCAAACAAATTCACAAATTGTTTAGGTTCCCATGAGCTGAAGTGAAAAACCTTCCAATAAATGGGGAGAGTACTGAGAAGAATACTGGCTCAGTAGAAGGGCAAACTTAGCTTTAAATTAAAGGCTGCTCTTCTACCCCTTCAGCAGATCTTAAAACCAAACCTTGAAAAGATCAACTGCTTCCAAATAGCTGCGTGTCAGGATGAAGCCCAAAAGCATTTAAATGGATACAAAAAACCTTGAGCTCCCAATAAGATAAAATCCACAGTATCTGACTTCCAATTAAAAACTAAGCAACAAAGAATAAGGAAAACATAATATACAATGAGGAGAAAAATGAATCAATAGAAACAGATTCAGAAGGTTTTAATGCCCATTTTTAATAAAAAGGTTAAGTAAATTGTGATATATTCATACCTTGGTATACCAGATTGCAGTGGTTTTCAAATCTTTGTTCATGCCCTCCCGAAAGTCCTTATGACACTTTCAGGGGTTCTGCTGGGTCAAAATTCTTTCCATAATAACATTAAGGCATGCTTTGCTTTTCTGATTGTGTTGACGTTTACGGTGAGTCTTCAAAGTAATGGTGAATAAAACCCTGGTGCCCTAACACAAAGCATGGCTGCAACACCAAACTGGAGTAGCATTCCTACTATTCATTGCCATGTGTTTGCAGGAAAAGCAGTTCAGTTAAGAATGTCTTCAAAAGAGCAGTAAGAAAATGTAATGTCATTAAACCTCCCCCCTTGAGTACGTGTGTTTTTAATATTCTGTGGGAGAAAAAGGGAATGCATAAAGCATTTCTGTTCAATACTAAAATACGATGCAAATTGTGGATATTCAGAATTAAGTAGTTGGCACACACATTCTCTAAAATAAAGTGAGCCCGTCACTTCAAGGAATACAGCTTTGGGTATTTGTTGCCAGTGATAAAATTTGAACCTAATAAGAGAATTTTAGGAAACTTGTATTGAATAGTGGGAGTTTGATAGCTGTTTAAAATCTTCTGAGATTGATAGTGATATTGACACATAGAATTCTTGATATTGTTTAATGAAATGTGTGGACTCTTGGAAGGTCTTTATAACTTAACTGAATTTTCCAAATGAGCAATGTGTGATGTTTCCAAATGAGGCATGAGTAATGATCCATTCAGAGGTAAAGATAGATCAATGGATTTTAAAGTAACAGAGTAAAAAATTCATAGAAATGATGTCAGATTCACACCGCAACTTAACTTGAAAAACTTACATGTTTTGAGTTTTATGCAGTATCAAAAAGAATGTATACAATTATCTTAAAAGCCACTAAAATTCTCCCCTGTTTTCCTTTTGCATACCTGTGTGAGACTGGATTTTCTTTATATATTTCTATACTTTATATATTTCTATATGCCTGTTGCAACAGAGTGAATGGAAAAAAGCAGATATTAGGATCCAGTAATCTCCTCTTAAGCCAGGCATTAAAGAGATTTCAAAATACAAAAAACAATGCCATTCTTCTCAAAATGTAGTTGCTTTATGAAATTATGTCATTTATATTACCATGCAATGAAATTTTTATAATCAACTTGTAAAAATTGTTGTAGTAGACAGATACTTCTAAAATATCTCAGTTTTCACTGCTGATGTGATAAATTTGATATGTGTAACATACAAATACCAAAGCTATCTGTGGTTCTCAATTCTTTAGAGTATAAAGGAGACATGCAATCAATAAGTCTAATTAATTCTGTTACACAGAAGAAAGGAAAATAAGCAAATAATGAATAAATTTATAAAAGTGAAATAAATAAATGAGTTACAGCTACATACAACCTACGTGCATCTTACAACTGCAGTGATTATAAAAGAAGCAAATTGCCCACAAAAACAAGATGTGTGTTTCTCTCACATTTCAGGCAGATAGACTGTGTAGTTTAGAAGTCACATATAAGTGGTAAAATAAAAAATAATTGCAAGGACATGTACTCACAAAATCAGCGTACTGGGTTATCTCTGGGAAGAGGAGAAGCAGTAGGTGACAAGGCAGGAATACAAATGAAAATCACTCAATGTTCCAGAAACAGGCACCGGTCTATCACTTGCCCACTTTGTAATTATTCCCAAAATTGTTCATACATAGCTTATGCACTATTCGGAAGTTAGATCTCACAGTTAAAAAGGGGTAAGAAATTGATCCTCGAAAATATTTAGCAGTAAAGAAAATAAACATGATACTACAAATATTAGGCAAAAACATTTATCCAGAAGGAAAAACAATCTTTTACTTCCAACTCTAAAGCAAAGCATAAATTTAAATTTGAATGATGAACAGTTTTATAATTCTGGACTGCCAAACCGTAAACCTTCTTTTCTTCCTCATCCAGTTTATTATCCACTGTAGATCATTTCAATAACACTTGCCCATTGCCTAAACACTCTTGACCCTTCAATATTTCATTCTCCCTGAATGGCAATCCCCTAGCCATGGACAACCCCCAACTATTCAGTGTCTTATGTCTTCATCTGGAAAGCCAAGAAGTCCTGGAGAATGAAGCTGGTCAGATTTTGGATACTGTAATATGCACCTACCTCAAAAGCAACTAAAAATCTCAACCATTTCATTGTATTCATACGGTTTACAACCTCCTCTCACCTCCCACAAGAGCTATTTCAAGTTTCTCCACATTCCCTTAACCTCCACCTCCTCAAGCCTCCCTCAACAGATGACATTCCTGTTAATAATTGTAAGAAAATAGATGACATTGGAAAGGATCAACCTCGTCTTCCAGGTATCAGATCAGCTTTCTCCCTCCACCTGAATGCATTACATTCTTCTCTTGTTAGAATAGGAGGTTACCTCTCTTTCATTTAAGACTAATTTCTCCTAGACATAGTTTTGGAGGTTTCCTTTCTGTATTTCTAATGAGAATTGTTAAATAATAAATATAAAAATAAAATAATCTTGGATGTTGACACTTTGGAGATTTGTGTCCTGAACACCTTTTGTTACATTGTGTCAGTATTCTGAAATTTTCAATTATAAACATCTGTAATATATACGTTATGTATTTCAGGATTGAGTATTCTTAGTCATCACAGAGCAAAAAGCTCCAAAACAGTGTAAGTATATGTCACTTTTTGTGGTTAAAATCCAGTAGTATGTAAGCAGCCAATGATAAGGCAGTATGATGTTGAGAAATTCCAATACTTAAGATATTTCCACTAATGATCAATCTTAATTATGTAAATTACCATTATACTTAAATGAAAAACAAAACAGTCTAGAAGGCCTTTTATTTTTTCTCTTTTTAAAAAATTTTTATTTAAATTCCAGTTAGTTAATATACAGTGTAATATTAGTTTCAAGTGTACAATTTAGTGATTCAACCCTTACATACAACAACAGAAAGATCTTTTACATAAAATGATTACATACCTCTTATCTTTACTATATATTCTGTATTTTAATTTAATGTAATACAAAATACAAGATAATTATTTTCTTTACAGAGACATGGATATTGGTGAATCTAGGAATGGGAGATAGATAATGAAAAATATTAGTAAATGCTCAGAATAATGTTCAAATTGCTACTCCTTTGATATTGAAGCTTTTAAAATATTTTCAGAAGAATGTTTTAACAAAGATATAAATTTTCAAATATATAAACTATGAGAATGTATGACATTTTGCTTTATCTTATTTTAAATAATAATTTATATAGTAAAACAAAACACATTTTTATTTACTTATAATATTAAAAAGGCAAAATCATTTCTTGTCTATTCATTCTCTACTGAGAATCCTGAACCCAAAGAAACTTAAAATTGTCTTTGTTTTGTTCTTTCGTGTCCGGGAACTTCAAACTCCGATATTTAAAAAAAAGGATTATTTCCCTTGGCTTTTACTGACAATATGTCCAATTGAGATTTCATTTAATGAATAATTTTTATGGATAATCTCTACCAGCTAAAACAACATTGATCTTTAAAGCCAAGTTGCAAAACAAACTCATATAACTGTATTCTTGCTACTGGGGGATGGGCACTGGATTGTCTCTCAGAGGTAATTCCTTTTAGGTAATTTTCTATGTGACATGAAGTCCGTTTCTAAACACTTATTTATTACAATATATTATATTCAACTTGCTCATACACTTGTTTATTCATGTAGAGTTAACTGACTTGTCACTCTGAAGTAGGAACATTTTGTTTCAGGAGTCAGGGATCAATATGAAAAAAATTAATTATAGAGAATTACAAAGAAAATAACAGCAATCAAAGCTTCCATCACTGAAAATTCAACCACTGTCAGCTTCTTGGCATACTTGCTTTGAGTCTTTTCCCTTCCTCCCTCCCTCCCTTCTTTCTCCCTCTTTTCTCTCCTCTCTCTTATTTTTTTTAAGAAACTCACTCTACTGTAAAATTGACGTGTTTATCTTTAAAAATTCAAGCAGTACAGGTGGTGTGAAGATGTGATTCTAAAAATCATGCAAATCCCATCACCCATAGTTAGAGAACTGTTTCTGTTTATAGAGAAAAAAAAATGAATATGCTGTCACAAAAAGTATACTACATTCTAGATACAATTTCAAAAAATATTAAAATTATAATAACAGAAAAAAACTAAGGTTTGATGATAGTAATTGCAGAGTTTTAATGATAACAAAAATATTAATTCTTTAAAATATACCTCCAAGTTTAGGAAGAGAGATTTTGAAACAAATTCAAAAGGTTGAGGTCATTCAGTTGTAAAAACTACCTATTTCAAGAAGATATACAAATGACTAAGAAGTATATGAAAAGATGCTCAACATTATTAATCATGAAGAAACTGAAAATCAAAACCATGAAGAGATAGCATTTCATACCCACTACTATAACCAAAAAATTTTTAAAAGACAATAATAAAGAGGTAAAGAAATTGAAGCCTTCATGTGCCGCAAGTGAGAATATAAAATAGTCCAGCTACTATGGAAGAGTTTGTTGACTCTTTAGTTCTTCAAATAGTTAAACATAGAATTACCATATGATTCAGCAATTCCATTCTGAGATATATATGCAAAATAATCGAAAACAGGTATTCAAGCTAATACTTGACATGGATCTTAATAGCAGCATTACTCATATTTAATATATGGATATATATCATTTACATGTGTGTGCTTATTCAGTGTGTGTGTGTGTGTGTGTGACTGTGTGGCAGCTCCAGTGTGGAAACAACCTAAATGCCTATCATCTAATAAACGGATGACTAAAATGTGTTATATTCCTATCATAGGATATTATTTGGCAACCACAATGAATATTGAATTACTGATTCATGCTACAACATGGACAGACCTTAAAAACACGGTGCTAAGTGATAGAAGCCAGACATAAAACAATACATATCATATGATCACATTTGTGTGAAATGTCCAGAATGTAGGGAGGTAGGGGAGAGGGTGAGGATTGACTGTTAGTGACTATGGGGTTTTTTGTGGGGGGTGGGTGATAAACATGTTCTAAAATTAACTGTGTTGATGTTTGCCTTGTATATATACATATATGTGTGTAATGTAATGTTCAGTATTCTTTTTTTTAATTTTTACTTTTTATTGAAGTATAATTAACATACGGGTTATATTGGTTTCAGCTTACAACATAATGATTCAGTAATTCTATACATTACTCATTGCTCACAACAATAGGTATAGTCACCCTTTGTCACCAGTGTTCTTACAATATTGTTGACGATGTTTCCTATACTGTATTTTTCATCTTTGTGACTTATTTTATAACTGGAAATTTGTACCTCTTAATTCCCTTTATCTATTTCATTCATTTCCACCACCCACCTCTCCTCTGACAACCATGAGGTCTCTGTATTTAGAAGCCTGTTTGTTTGTTTTATTTCTTGAATTCCACATATGAGTGAAATCATATGGTATTTGTCTTTTTCTGTCTGACTTATTTCACTTAACATATACTCTCTAGGTCCCTCTGTGTTCTTGCAAATAGCAAAAATCTCATTCTTTTTATGGCTGTGATATTCCATTGTATGTGTGTTTTTGTGTGTTGTGTGTGTGTGTGTGTGTGTACCACATTTTCTTTATCCATTCATCTATCAACGGACACTTGGATTGCTTCCATATATTGGCTGTTGTAAATAATGCTGCAATAAATATAGGGGTGCATACGTGTNACCACATTTTCTTTATCCATTCATCTATCAATGGACACTTGGATTGCTTCCATATATTGGCTGTTGTAAATAATGCTGCAATAAATATAGGGGTGCATACGTGTTTCCAGATCAGTGTTTTCAATGGGTATTCTTTATCAAAATTTTTAACAAATTTTCCTGAAATATGATGTATGACTTCAAACTGCAGTTTTTGGAGATTTTTATCTCCTCTTCATTTCAAAAATATTTTTCTTATATAATTGAATAAGTCTACTTCCATTTGTTGATTTCTGTATTTCACTGACATGAGTTACCTTCGTATTGGATCATCTTTATCCATCATCCATAGGCATTAGCTTCTCTCTGATTACTTTCATTACATCTAATTTTAATCCATATTCAGAGTGATAACCTGGAGACATTCTTCTATATGGGTACTATGGTTTTCATTGGTTTCTATTGTTGATTTTTATACTTATTAGTTGTACAATAATCTTCATTGTGTCTTCACTTTTTTTACCTTTATTTGAGCTGTGACTTTAATTTCCTTAATACACACACATATTTATATTCTATAGGGTCTATAAGATGAGAAAATGCTGAGAAAATCCTTCTTTACCTTTAGCTAGAATCTGTTCAGATACATTACTTTGCCTTTTGGTATTATGGTCTTGTATCTCATAGATTTGCTGTGTTACATTTGCACGGATTCTTATTTGTTGTTTCTGTTTTTTCTTGCCCACAATGAGTAGCTACATTTGGAATTTGCTTTGGTATGATGAAGGGATGTCTCAGGTTCTTCCCCTCCTGTCTGAGAATGGTTTCTTTATCCTCAGAACCTTATTTGTGTCTATTCACTCTTGTATCCTGACAATTTGGTGAGGGTAAGGGATCTTGGAGGGTTCCACTGAAATATGAAGCATCTCTGTTAGAATACCTGTTCTAACTTTGATAAACATCCTTTATTACTCTTCACTGTACTCTGTTGGGAGACTTGTCCATCCCCATGTGGCTATTAGCACATTCCTTCTGTTATTCTCCCAATTCAATGTGAAGTCCTGCTCTTTGCACTTTTGTCTTTTGCCATTATACATTTTCTCCCCAGAGTGTAGCCATTCTACCCCTTCTTAGTCTGATAACTGCCNACATTTTCTCCCCAGAGTGTAGCCATTCTACCCCTTCTTAGTCTGATAACTGCCCAGTTTTCCTTAGAATTTGGGTTATTATCTGTGGGTTTTTTGTTTGTTTGTTTGTTTGTTTTACCAGTTCATCATGTTCTTGGGGGAGATGGCTTGTCAGTTCATCAGGAGGCTAGCTGGGCTGATCTTTCCTTTAAAATCTATCATTTTTAAAAATTATTTGTGTTATAAGTTTTTCTAATTTAGCATTAGAGTATCTCATTTATTTGGTTTCTATAAATGAATAATTTTTG
The DNA here is from genome assembly GCF_002007445.2 of Ailuropoda melanoleuca. Classification (NCBI taxonomy): domain Eukaryota; kingdom Metazoa; phylum Chordata; class Mammalia; order Carnivora; family Ursidae; genus Ailuropoda; species Ailuropoda melanoleuca. The sequence goes on from NC_048224.1 coordinate 97,594,963, forward strand.
TAGGATTTTACTTTTTTTGCTCATTTGGGAAGAAATTTGATGGAAATTTTCCTGATGCCCTTTTGATCACATCTCAACCAGAAAATCAGCCTACAGTATTTCATTTAAAGTATTTTATTGGTTTGACATGCACTGCAAGCCTAGTGTGTAATGTATGCAAAGTAAGTTCTTATTTAATTATCAAAAAGTTTATGCATAAAGAATAAGTTGTTAATAAATTTCATAACAATGTTATATATTTGTATTTGACTTTTAATTTTTCAAAGTGCCTTCTCATGAACTATTTATATAATCATGATTAAAATCCTGCACATTTTTTAATGGAGACATTTTCTGCTCTTTATCTTTGAGCAAAGTGAGGCTCAGGAAATTGTTTAAAATGGGGTGCCTGGGTGCTCAGTCGGTTAAGTGTCTGCCTTCAGCTCAGGTCATGATCCCAGGGCCCTGCATCCAGCCCCACATTGGGCTGTCTGCTCGGCAGAGAGCCTGCTTCTCCCTCTCCCTCTGCCTACCGCTCTGCCTACTTGTGCTCTCTCTCTCTCTCTGTGTCAAATAAATAAATAAATAAGTCTTTAAAAAAGTAATTAAAATAACCAGAAACTAGTCAGTAGTAGATCAGAATTGAGTATGGGGGGGGGCGCCTGGGTAGCACAGTCGTTAAGCGTCTGCCTTCGGCTCAGGGCGTGATCCCGGAACTCCGGGATCAACATCCGGCTCCTCGGCTGGGAGCCTGATTCTTCCTTTCCCTCTCCGNAAGTCTTTAAAAAAGTAATTAAAATAACCAGAAACTAGTCAGTAGTAGATCAGAATTGAGTATGGGGGGGGGGGCGCCTGGGTAGCACAGTCGTTAAGCGTCTGCCTTCGGCCCAGGGCGTGATTCCGGAACTCCCCGGGATCAACATCCGGCTCCTTGGCTGGGAGCCTGATTCTTCCTTTCCCTCTCCCCTGCTGTGTTCCCTCTCTCGCTGGCTGTCTCTCTGTCACATAAATAAATAAAATCTAAAAAAAAAAAAAAGAATTGAGTATAGGGTTTTGAATGCTTAGCATCATATATACCAATCCACTTTAGTCAAAAATATTTTTTGTTTCAAATTTTTCTTTAAATTCTGGTTAGTTAACATACAGTGTGATATTGGTTTAAGGAGTAGAATTTGGTGATTCATCACTTACATATAACACCCAGTGCTCGATGCAACAAGTGCTCTCCTTAATACCCATCACCCATTTAGCCCATCTCCTGCCCACCTCCCCTCTAGCAACCCTCAGTTTGTTCTCTATTGTTAGTAGTCTCTTGTGGTTTGTCTCCCTCTCATTGACAGTTTTCCTTGCAATAACTTCTTGAGTATTAAGATATTAATATGTGAATTTTATTGTAACTGCTTATTTGACTAAAATTTTAGATAATAATTTTTAGCAAAATTGTTAATAATAGAGCAAATAAAATGATATAAAATTCATTTCATATGTTTTCCTATTTAGAATTAAATAATTATATATTTATATTACTAAAAAATGTTTACCAAAAGATAATGAAATGGAATCATATTACTTATATCATACACATCTCAATTGTTTCTGTAAAATCTACCTTCAGAATAAAATTTTTTATCATGAAAGTGCTAGTAAGTAAAGGAACAATGGATAGACACCACTATAGATTCTTAAGATGGTATGGTTTTTCTAAAGCAAACTCGGGTAAAGAAAAATATGGAATTTTTTGAAACAACTTTTTTTTTAAATTCCTATTTTAATTATCTATAAATGTTAACATCAACTTTGAGTTTTACGTTTCAGACAAAAGCCACCTGTAAGAGGGTTTGTTCCCAAACTATATTTATTTTCATCAATGGCACCTCCAAAAAATGATGAAGAAGGAAAACTCAGAAATTGTTACCTGCCTTGTCATTTTAAGGAAAGTTGTAAAGAACAGTAGAAATGTTTTCTTCAAATGAATAAACATTTTTAAACATCTATCTTGTAACAAGAATTATGACATGTGTAGTACAAAACAATAATCTGCCCTTATAAAGCAGACTATATAGTAGGAAAAGAGCAAGTTAAAACACAAAGCTGTCAAATAAAGTGGTGAGAAGATACAGACTACTGTGGGTATTTAGTTCAATGGCATCAAGATGAAGAAATCAACAAAAGCCTTAGGGAATAAAAGACATTTGAGATAGGTCTTAAAAATTCGGTAGTATTTTTGTAGAACAGTTGAGAACAAGGTTACATTTTCAGTGAAGGAAATGACAAGAATAAATCCAGGAAAGGTTACAAATCAAACAGTAAATACAAGAAACATTGTAAATTTGGGGAACATAGTGGAACATGGTGCAAAAGTTGGAGATACAAATAAGAAGTTAAAATCAATGATTTACGTCTGTTCTACAAATATCTATTAAATACCCGCCCTTTAGTAAACACTGTACTAGGTGCTGCTTGAAACTGAAAGTCTGTTCCCTCTTCCCAAGATTTGTATAACTTATTGGTTGAGATAGAAACATAAACAGATGTTTTAATAAAATGTAGTAAATAAATTGATAGAGTCATGCTCCAAGTTTTGCAGGATCCCAGAGGTGGCGCCTTTCTGTTGATGAGGGGTAAGAAGATAGAACTCTGGTAAAGGTTTTCTAGAGAATATAGTCTTGGGCTGAGTTTTAAAAGGTGAATAGAACTAACATAATATAATAAAAAAAATTAAAAAAAAATAAAAGGTGAATAGGAGGCTTATGCAGCTAAATATTGGAAAGATGACAGTCAGAGATAATGCCAGACACAGCAAACTGCATAGACAACAAGGCATGAAGTAGAAGGTGAATATGAACAACTACTAGGGGATTAAGAGGACCAGATGATTGAGGAAACTGATGACAGGAACTAGGAGTAGATAAGATTACAGAAGGAGGCATGGAGTGATTGGTAGAGAATGTTGTGTGCTATGTCAAGGAACAGACATTAACCTACAGATAAGTAATACCACTTTAAAGGATTTTAAGCAAGTGGAGTTTTAGTCAATTCCATCTGGAGACTATATGAAAGATACATTTGAGGAAGCTGCAAACTTGGAAGCCCATGTAGAGCTCATGAATGCTTGAGCAAAGCCAATTGAGTAAAGAAGTGAGATTTAAAAACCTTCACAGGAGGTAAAAAAAAAAATCAAACAAAAATTACTGTTGAACCAAAGTATATTTCATGGATTCGTAAATGGGTAAAACAAAGTCCCTGAATTCTAGAAACTTACTTCTTGGTGGCAATCATGATACAACAAAATGTAGAGGGAATGTAGAAAACCTTATTGTGCACTTTGAAGTCAAGTGTGAGTAATTTAGAAAAATATGTGAAGGATCTAGGTTCTTAACAAGCCTTGAGACCTCACTGAGAATTTGTGAACAGAGAACCAACATTAGCATATCTGTTTTAGAAAGGCAATTCTGGAACCCTTAAATACTTGAGTGGAACAGAAGTGCAGGATCAGTTAAGGAGACATCAGTATAGGCAAGAGATAATACTGTCTTACACTATAATGGCAGGTTTTTTTTTTTTTTTTTTAAAGTAGATAGTAAGTACAGATAGTCAGAAAGTAAAGTTAGCTGAGCTTGGTGAGTAATTTAATGTGAGATGTGAACAGGAAGGAATCAAGAATACCCATGAGATTTTTATTTGTGAAGTGGGTGTATGATGACACCGCTAACCAAGAAAGAAAATAGAGGAGAAACATCAGCCGTGAGGGGAAAGATTAAAAGTTGCTTTGGACATTTGGAGCTTGAAACCTCTTTCAGAAATAGAAAAATGATTCACATTTCCAAGTTAAAATTCCTAATTTATAATTCCTTAATAAATAAATCATAAGTCCTTTCTTTTACTTCTAGTTTCACAAAAATATTGTCATCACTAGAATTTCTCCTATAGGCACTGTCATTACTACTACATTTAATATGCTCTTATAATGCTCTGTGGATATTCTACTTTAACCAATTTTCCTTTAAACAGCAGTGAGTTAAAATAGGTGTGAAGGTTAAGAATAGAAAAAAAAAGTTATCTTAATAGGTGCTTAACTTTTATATCAAATTTTGTTTAGCAGAGATAATATTGACCAATTTCTATTTTGTTGGATATTAAGAATATACAAAAATAGTAAGTGCCATTGGAAGCATTCAGCTAGTAATAACAACTACTTCTGATTACATAATCTCAGAGAGAGAGAAAGAAGGTTGTTACGTAATGATAAAGTGTTTAGTTCTTTAAGAGGATATAATAATTGTACATATATATGTACCCAATGTTAGAACACCTAAATATATATAGCAAATATTAACAGATCTGAAGGGGAAAATAGACAGCAATACAATAGTAGCAGGGGATTTCCATACCTCATTTTCAACAATGGATAGATCATTCAGGCAGAAAATCAATAAGGAAACGTTAAATTACATGTTAATCAAATACACCTGATAGATGGATACAGAGCAAACTATTCAACAGCAGCAAAATACACATTCTCAAGTACACATGGCACATTGATTGTCCAGGATAGATCATGTTAAGACACACAAAATTAGTCTTAACCAATTTAAGAAGATTGAAATCATATCAAGCACCTTCTCTGACCACTATGGTATGAAACCAGAAATCAATTGCAACACTAAAACTGGAAAATTCACAAATACGTGGAAATTAAACAATATGCTCCTGAACAACCAATGGGTCAAAGAAGAAATCAAAAGGGAAATCATAAAATATTTTGAGACAGATAAATATGGAAATAGAGCATACCAAAATTTATGAGATACAACAAAAACAATTCTAAGAGGTAAGCTTATAATGATGAGTGCCTGCATTAGAAAAAAAAGATAGCTCTCAAATAACCTAACTTTAAGGAACCAGAAATAGAATAAACTAAGGCCTAAGTTAGTAGAAGGAAGTAAAAAACAAGTATCAGCAGAAATCATTGAAATAGAGCCTAAAAAGACAATAGAAGAGAACAATGAAGCTAAATGGTCTTTTAAAGATAAACAAAAATTGAAACCTTTAGCTAGACTCACCGGGAAAAAGAGAGGCTTTGTCAAGTAAACAAAATCAGAAACAAAAAGGATACATTGCACTTAATACCACAGAAATACAAAAGATCATAAGAAGCTACCATAAAAATTATACACCAATAAATATGACAACCTAGAAGAAATGGATAAATTCCAGAAACACCACAAGCTACCAAGACTGAATCATGACAAAAGAGAAACTCTCAAAGACCAATTACTAATAAGGAAATTTAATCAGTAATCAAAAACCTCTCAAAAAGAAAAGTCCCAGGACCACGTGGCTTTATTGGTAAATCATACCAAACATTTAAAGAAAAATAATACCAATTCTTTATTGGTAAATCATACCAAACATTTAAAGAAAAATAATACCAATTCTTCTATAACTCTTCCAAACAAAAGAAGATTGGGGAACACTTCCAACCTCATTTTATAAGGCCAGTATTATCCTGATACCAAAGCCAGAGAAGGACACTACAAAAAAAGAAAATTACAAGCCAATATCCCTGGTGAGCATGGATGTCAAAATTCTCAACAAAGTATTAGCAAACCAAATTCATCAATACATTGAAAGGATCATACACCATGATCAAATCAGATTTTATTTCAGGGATCCAAGGACAGTTCAACAACTGCAAATCAATAAGTGTGATACAGCACATTAATAAAATGAAAGATATAAACTATATGATCATCTCAATAAATGCAGAGGAAGTGTTTGAGAAAGTTCAGAATCCTTTCATGACAATTTCTCTCAATAAATTATATACATGGAATATTATCTCCATATAACAAAAGGCATATATGACAAGCCTATAACATGTATCATACTCAACAGAGAAAATCTGAAAGCTTTTATTCTAAGATCAGGAGCAAGACAAGGATGCCCACTCTTACTGCTCTCATCAACATAATACTGGAAGTTCTAGCTAGAGCAGTTAGGCAAGAAAAAAATATATATAAGGCATCCAAATCAGAAAGGAAGAAGTAAAATTGTCCTTGTCTGCAGATATCATGATGTTATATATCGAAAATGCTAAAGACTCTACCAAAAACTATTGGAACTAATAAATTAATTCATTAAACAATACAAAACCACTATAAAAATCATTTGTGTTTCGATACACTAACAGTGAACTATTGGAAAGAGAAATTAAGAAAACCATCCCATTTACAATAGCATTAAAAGCAAAAAAAAAAAATACTTAGGAATAAATTTAACCAAGGAGGTGAAAAGACCTGTGCACTGAAAACTATAAGACACTGAAAGAAATTGAAGGTACAAATAAATGGAAATATATTCCATGTTTATGGATTGGAAAAACTAGTATAGCATGAAAATAGTTAATTTTACCAAATTAATCTAGAAATTAAATATAATCCATATACAATCTCAATGGTATTTTTCACAGAAATAGAACAATCCTAAAATTTGTGTGGCACTCCAAAAGACCCTGAACACACGAAACAATCTTGAGGAAGAACAATGTTACACTTCTTGATTTCAAGCTATATTGCAAAACTACAGTAATCAAAACAGTGTGGTGTTGACATAAAAACAGACACATAGATCAATGGAACAGAGTACAAAACCCAGAAATACACTCATGCATATATGGTCAGTTAATTTTTGACAAAGGAGCCAAGAAGATACACTGGAGAAAGGATAGTCTTCTCAATAAATGGTGTTGGGAAAACTGGACAGTCACATGCAAAAGAATGAAAAATTGGATCCCTACCTTATCTCATACACAACAATCAACTTAAAGTGGATTAAAAATTTGAACATAAGACCTGCAAACATAAAAGTCCTAGAAGACATGGAGGGTGATTTTCTTAACATGGGTCAATGATTTTTTGTATTTGACACCAAAAGCAAAGACAAGAAAACATTTAAATAAGTGAGACTTCATCAAACTGCTAAGCTTCTCCACAGCAAAGGAAAACATGAACAAAATGAAAAGGCAGCCTATATAATGAGAGAAAATATTTGCAAACGACATATCCAATAAGAGGTTGAGTTCTAAAATACACAGGGAACTTACACAACTCAGTAGCAAAAACCAAATAACACAATTGAAAAATGAGCAAAGGATCTGAATAGACAGGTTTTTTTTTTTTAAGATTTTATTTATTTATTTATTTGACAGAGGGAGACAGCCAGCGAGAGAGGGAACACAAGCAGGGGGAGTGGGAGAGGAAGAAGCAGGCTCCTAGCGGAGAAGCCTGATGTGGGGCTTGATCCCAGAACGCTGGGATAACGCCCTGAGCTAAAGGCAGACGCTTAACCACTGGGCCACCCAGGTGCCCCTGAATAGACAGTTTTGGAAGGATATAACAATGGCTGATACATCGGAAGGTGCTCAACATCACTACTTATCAAGGAAATGCAAATCAAAATCACAATGAGTATCATCTTACACCTGTTAGGATTTCTATTATCAAAATGACAAGAAATAACAAATGCTAACAAAAATGTGGAGAAATGGAAAAATCTGTACTCTGTTGTCAAAAATGTAAACTGGTAAAGCAGCTATGGAAAGCAATGTGCAGATTTCTCAGAAATTAATAATAGAAATAACACATGATCCAGCAATCCCACTTCCGCATATATATCCAAAGGAAAGGAAATTATTGTCTTGAAGAAATACCTGTACTCCTATGTTCACTGGAACACTGTTCACCATAGCCAAGATATGGAACCAATCTAAGTGTCCATCAATGGATGAATGGATAAAGAAAATGTGATTATATATATATATATATATATATAAATGTATTTATATGCTCTGTATGCTACATATATACCCTCTATACACATATATATGCATTTTTAAATTCTTTTTGCATTCTGCACACTAACACAGAGTAATAGAAACTCACTTAAATATGAAGGAACTCTACAATTAGATCCACAATTTTATACATTTTCTTACTTGCATGTCAGTGAAAAAATCAGTAACTATAATGAAAAAGGACAAATTTTATCAAAAAGAACCCAAAAACCTTATAAAATATATCTAGGTTGAAAAGTATTATACTTCTGGTGTCTTCGTATCCTTCTCTTCTGTGTGCTTATGTGCAACATACTATTACCTTGGATAAATGAATCCCCATACTTATTCTTCTATTGTCTATGTGTAAATAATAGGATATTATTCAGCCTTAACAAATAAGGTGCTCCTGTCATTTGTGACAACATGGATGAATCTGGAGGGCAATATACTAAGTGAAATAAACCAGACAAAGACAAATAATGTATGATCTCTATTATATGTGAAATTAAAAAAAAAAAAGATTGCATTTATAGAAACAGCAAGAAGAAAAGTGGTTGCCAGGGGCTAGAGGGTGGGAGAAATTGGGAGAGTTTGGTAAAAGAGTACAAACTTTCAGTTATAATATGAGTAAGGTCAAGGATTTGATGTGTAACATGGTGACTACAGTTGATAATATCATATAATTATATAATACTGTATAATTGAAATTTGCTAATGGATAGAACTTAAGAATTTTCACCAAAAAAAAAGAAAAGGTAAATATGTATTAATTAACTTAATTATGGGAATCTTTTAATTTTCATACCTATATGAAATTATCACACTGTATACTTGAAAATATTACAGTTTTGTCAATTATATCTCAATAAAGTTGAAAAAAATCTCAATAAAGAATGAAGCTTTGGGGCAAAAACAAAGGCATAAAATGCTAATTTGAGCGTAGCATCAGCTTTAGTAGAAGATGTAGTCCAGTGCTAGGACAGCCATTTTGTATTGGGGTAAAGCTCTAATAGAGGTAGCCTACTAACTTAGCTTAATATTTCTTCATTAGGGAAAAAGGACAAGGATCACCATGTTACTCACTTAGCTTAACAGTTTTTCATTAGGGAGACGACTGAAAGATTTGGGCCACACTTTTGAGAACTATAGGGAAATTCCATTTTTTTCTTCTTATTCTTCCTTATTTGGAGGAACAAAAGCTCAAGAGATGAGTCTGACAAAGATACCTCATGTGAGATGATCCTTCCAGGACCTGTTAGGATAAGCAGCAGCATTTAGAGAGAAGGTTGGATGCCAGAGTTTTAAGGTTATAGCTGAGTAAGTCCAAGATGCTGATGTTGTTCAAGGGCTTTACAACAGAGATGAAAAATTTCTAGAGAAAAATTACGACTATATGGAAGACCTGGGCAACAAAGTAAGAGAAATATAAGATGTAGGGAATTTCACAAGTAAAGAAATCATGAAGAAGAAATTGGGAAAATGGAACCCTTGTGCAAATGTTGGTGGGAATACAAATTGGTACAGCCACTATGGAAAACAATATGGAAGCTCCCCAAAAAATTAAAAATAGAACTAAACCACCATGTGATCCATCAATCCCACTTCTTGGTATTTATCTGAAGGAAATGAAAATACTAATTCAAAAAGATATATGCACCCCCATGCTTATTGCAGCATTATTTACAATAGCTTAGACATGGAAGCAACTTAAATGTCATTGATGGATGAATGGATAAGGAAAATACAATTTAGCTGTAAAAAAGAAGGAAACTTGCCATTTATGACAATATGGATGAACATAGATGGCATTATGCTAAGTGAAATAAGTCAGACAGAGAAAGACAAATACTGTACAATCTCACTTATATGTGGAATCTGAAAAACAAACAAACAAAACAAATTCATAGATATAGGAAACAGATTGGTAATTACCAGAGGTGGGAGTGAGGTGGGTGGGGAGGGGAGGTGGGCTAAAAGGGTGAAGGGGGTAAAAAGGGTACAAACTTCCAGTTAAAAAATAAATATGGAGATACAATGTATAGCATGGTGACCATAGTTAATAACATCATGCTGCATCTTTAAAAGTTGCTTAGGTCTTAAAAATTCTCATCAGAAGAAAAAAATTTGTAACTATGTATGCTGACAGATGTTAACTAGGCTTATTGTGGTGATCATTTTGCAATATATATAAATATCAAATCACTATGTTGTACACATGAAACTAATACAATGTTATATGCCAATTACATTTAAATAAAACAAGAAATTGGATTTTTATCATATTAGACAAATATGAACTTATCATTAAGATGAGGGGAGGCAGAGGTAAGGAAAGAACAAACAGATGTCCTTCACTTTCATGAATAGATTCTTTCATAGCATGTGGGTTGGGTTTTTTAGTTTTGTTTTGTTTTGTTTTTTTAAGATTTTTTAAATTTATTTGACAGAGAGAGAGAGAGACAGCCAGCAAGAGAGGGAACACAAGCAGGGGGAGTAGGAGAGAAAGAAGCAGGCTCCCAGAGGAGGAGACTGATGTGGAGCTTGATCCCAGGACTCTGGGATCAGGCCCTGAGCCTGAGCTGAAGGCAGATGCTTAACAACTAAGCCACCCAGGCACCCCCATAGCATGTGGGTTTTAACCCTTGACCTACACTATTACAAGGAAGGTATAGCCTCTTGGAAAACAAACATAAGCAATTAAATGGTACTACTTCTGACTGGTAAAAGACAAAGATGATACCAAAGTTGTTGCATTTTCTGTGTTCTTGTACTGGCAAAAGATTTTTCAGCCCTTCAGACCTCTTTGTGTAATTACAATTTTTTTTTATAGAGAAAGTACCACCTGAGCTAGTGGTATATATACATTGGATGTGTGATATAATCCCAGATGGAAATTCCTGATGTTCAAGATAACATAAATTTGGGTTTTTTTTTACTAGCTTTATATCCACTAATGATATTACTGTGTTTATTAGAATAAGTATATATCTTATTTAAAAATGGCTACCGCATGATTAGCCAAATTTATTCTTAATTGAATGACAAAGAATTTAGTGTTAAATATTAAGCTAGCAATGACACTACCTTGAACTATTTTGTGAATGGCCATTGCTTTAATGGGATTTATTAAGTTATCTATTAAGTAAACTTTAAACTTATTAAATAAAATATATTTCTTTATCAGTTAAGAGTTTTGAGGTCAAGTGATTAAAACTCTATTATGTTTATTTAAGCAAATCCAGAATCTTGTTATCTCCCATTACTGAATTGTCCAAGCAGATAGCTTCAGGCTTGGCTTTCTTGGTACCTACACTCTCTGACAGCCCAATTGTTCATGTAGTTATCAATACATTAATAAATTAGCTAATATTAATTGAGTACTTACTAGACTCCTGGCATTGTTGTAAGGTCTTTGTGTATAATAACTAATGCTTACAATAGTTCTCTAAGGTAGGTTTCTTGTTAGAATGAGCCAGCATTTCAAGTAAAGCAAGCTGGTTCCATGTTCATAATTATATCACTGCCTTGGCTTAGCAAAAATATAAACAAATAAATCAATAAAAATTCCTGGAAAGTATTTTTATATATGTCAACCACATACAGAACACATAGTGAAGGAATAGGAATATGTATCTTCTTTTTACCTAGAGATTCTGTTCTGCAAGAAAGTTACCATCTTTGCGTCTTCTTAAAGAAAACTGAAAACTTGTCCAATTATCTAGATCTGTGTCCTTCCACCAAGGGGCTATTTTCCAGGTTTTTAGATGCTAACTGGGTATCCCCTGTTCCTATAAACATAAACATTCAGCCTTTAGCTTTGGAAGGAGAGACTTGGGGGAACTTCTAGGACTCTCTTGGCAACAACATCATTAACCCATTGTAAGACTGTGTTCTGGGTAGGGTTGCTCAGTTAAATTTGAATTTCATATAAGCAACAAATATTACTGTTTAGTATAAATATGTCCCATTTACTATTTAGAACATAATTATACTAATATTCAATGCTTATATGAAAACTGGGTGTCTTGTATTTTACCTGCCAATGTTAGTACAGGAGATATCTTAATTATGGCTGAGTATTATTCCATTATATACATATACCACTTCTTTACCTATTCATCTATCGATGGACATTTGGGTTGCTTCTATATGGTTCCTATTGTAAATAATGTTGCAATAAACATAGGGGTGCATATATCTCTTTGGATTAGTGTTTTTGTTTTCTTTGGGTAAATATCCAGTAGTGGAATTACTGGATCATATGGTAATTCTATTTTTTAATTTTTTGAGGAAACTCCATACTGTTTTTCACAGGGGGCGTACCAATGTACATTGCCGCAAACAGTGCAGGAGGGTTCCCCTTTCTCCACCTCCTGGTCAACACTTGTTATTTATTTATTTATTTATTATTTATTTATTAATTAATTATTTATTTATTGTCTTTTTGAAATGTAGTCATTCAGACAGGTGTAAGACACTGTGGTTTTGATTTATATTTCCCTGATGATGAGTGATGTTGAGCATCTTTTCATGTGTCTATTGGTTATCTGGATGTCTTCTTTGGAAAACTGGCTATTCGGGTCCTCTGCCCATTTTTTAGTTGGATTGTTTGGGGTTTTTTGATGTTGAGGTATATAAACTCTTTATCTGTTTCGATATTAACCCTTTATTGGGTATATGATTTGCAAATGTGTTCTCCCATTCAGTAGGTTGCCTTTTTGATTTATTGATGGTTTCCTTCACTGTGCAAAAGAATGGTTCTAATCTGGCACATAAATGTCTTTACAATCTGTAATTTGCCTACATTGCTCACATTATTTCTCAGCTTTCCTTTTCGTGCCACACTAGTTCCAGCTCTGTGAATTTATTTTATACTTCCAAAACAAAAATTTAACTGATGTTTTGCCACATTCTCACTGCCTTAAATATCTAGCTCCCCTCATCACAGTCCTTTTGTACTTCATGAATTTGTGTGTGTGTGTGGAAACCTTATGATCCACACTTACCTGTTTTAGGTATTTTATATTTACAACTTTTGCATTACTGTTTCTACAACTGGATTGTGAATCCCCTGAGATCAGTTACCATATCCTCATATTCTTTATATTCTGTAGAACATAGACCGTAAGTTACCAAATGCTAGGCATTCAATGAGTGAATAAATAGAAGAATAAAGAATAATTGAATTGTCTCTAATCCCGCCAAGAAACATTTCTTCCCTCCATTTCTTAAATCTTACTATTGTTTCTAGACAACATTTTGTTCACTCAAAATGAAAGCAGAAGATATGATATATACAGCTGTTTTATTATCATATACATTCTTTCAATGATACAGTTGCCCTTTTTGAGAAAGAAGCAGATCAGAATATATTTTCAGTATGACAGAAAGCAAATATGAGAAACATCAATGTCACATCATCCTGACTGCCTGTTCTGTATTGTGCAAACAAGACTTTATCTGCTGAAAAGCTTTCTAGTTCTGCAGAGTATATATCTTTAATGAATATTTTTTGAGCATACTAAATAAAGACCTTAGCATATGGTATATAATTCAGAATGATTCATTCTTTCTAGTTTGCAAGTATTTCAGCATATTCACCACCACTCTCCCCCCCTCAAGTTATGAGGTTAGTAGGCAGGATTTTAATGGATAACAGTTCTGCAGATGTTGTTTTAATCTTATTGAACTAGCGATAGCAATAATCTCATTAAATGGACCAGGGCATGAGTTACAGTTACAATCTGCATATTAAAATGTCATGGGAAAATTGTACAAGAGAGGATGGTAGAAAGAATTGACTTCTGGATGACTTTAGTAATGCTTTAAGAGAAAACAGAGAGAACCATCAGTTTAAAATATCAGGGGGGAGGTTATATTGTATATATTGTCTTAGTGATTTTAGTGTTGTTTAAGTTAAAATTGAAAATATTACCCCTACTAACACCATCCTATACCTGAGTGGTATGCTTGCTACAATGGATGAACCTACATTGAAAATCATTAACCCCAAAAGTCCATAGTTTATATTAGGGTTCAGGCTTGGTGTTCTATGGATGGATTTTAATAAATACATATGATGTATCCATTGTTATTGTACCAACAGAATAGTTTCACTGCATTAAAAATCCTCTGTGCTCCCCCTGTTCATCCCTGTCTCCCCCCAGCCCGTGGCAACCACTGATCTTTTAGTTGTTTCCATATTTTTGCCATTTACAGAATGTCATATAATTAGAATCATATAGTTTGTTGTCTTTTCATATTGGCTTAGTAATTTCACTTATTAATATGCATTTAAGTTTCCTTCATGTCTTTTCATGTCATGATAGCTTATTTCTTTTTAGTGCTAAATAATATCCCAGTGTCTGAATGTACCACAGTTTCTTTATCCTTTCATATACTGAAGGACATCTCAGTTGCTTCCAAAGTTTGGCAATTATGAATAAAGCTGCTATAAGCATCCACGTGAAGATTTTTGTGTGCACATAAGTTTTGAACTCCTTTATGTAAATGCTAAGGAGTATGATTACTGAAACATATGTTAAGAGTATGATTAGTTTTGTAAGAAACCACCAAATTGTCTTCCAAAGTGGCTGTGCCATTTTGCACTCCCACCAGCAATGAATGAGTGTTTCTGTTGCTCCATGTCCCCACCAGCATTTGGTTATTAGTGTTTTGGATTTTCTTTATTCTAGGTGTGTGGTAGTATGTCATTGTTGTGCTAACTTACAATTCCCTAATGACATATGGTGTTGAGTATTTTTTTGTATACTTACTTGCCATTTGTATATTTTCTTTGATGAGGTGGCTGTTAAGATCTTTACCCATTTTTTAATCAGATCATGTGTTCCTAGAATTGAATTTTGAGAGTTTTTTGTGTATTTTTGATAACAGTCATTTATCAAGTACGTGTTTTATGTTTTTTTCTACTATTGTATTGCTTGTCTTCTCTTTCTCTTGACAGTGCCTTTTACAGAGCAGAGGGTTTTAACTCTAGTGAAAACCACTTATCAGGTATTTCTTTCATGGAATTTGCCTTTGGTTTTGTAAATAAAAAGTAATTGTTACACCCAAAGTCATCTAGAATTTTCCCCTATGTTATATTCTAGGACTTTTGTATGTTTTTCCTTTTACATTTAGGTGTATGGTCCTTTTTGGTTAATTTTTGTGAAGAGTATAAAATCTGTGTTTAGATTTGTTTTTTTGCATTTGGAAGTCCACTGGTTCCAGCACCATTTGTTGAAAAGACTATCTTTGCTCCATTGTATTGCTTTTGCCCCTTTGTCAGTTTGGCAAACTTAAGATTAGTTGACTATATTTATGTGCAACTATTCCTGGGTTCTTTATTCTTTTCATTGATCTGTTTGTTGGTTTTTCATTTATACCACATTGTCTTGATTACTGTAACTTTATAGTAAGGTTTGAAATCAGGCAGTGTCAGTCTTTCGATTCTGTCCTTTGCTTTCAGTGTTGTGTTGGCTCTTCTGGTTCTTTTGCCTCTCTATATAAACTTTAGTACTTAGTAAATATAGAATCTATTTTGGTCAATAAGTGAATATATAATTTCATGAAATTCTTTTTCACTTTATAGTTATTTCTCCGACTAATAAAAAATTCTTCATTAGCTCAAGTTTCACTGCTGCATATAAAGTATACAAGTGAAGTTTAACCTATGCTCATATTGTTAAAGAATTAAGTTGTTTTTCACTTTTTTAGTATTTGAAATATTCCTGAGATGAAAATTATGGTTCATAATCATTTTTTTCCTATTTTGTTAGTTTTTCAGATCTTTTCCCCAAGTGCAATTATCAAGTCAAAATACATAAAATAATTTTTAAAGCTCTTCATATGTATTGTAAAACTGAATTCTGGAAATAATTATAACTCCCACTAACAGTGTGTGTGTGTGACAGATATAATAGTATCTGTCTCATCATTTTCTCATCAGCATTTTAGACTTTGCTATATAAATCTCATATTGTGTGTAGTAATAAAACTTTCCTTACGAGGGTGAGGGTCTGAAAAGGTAATGAGGAAAATATTTCCCCAAATTTTGAAAACAGAGAAAACACAAATAGTCTTGTAGTTCACAGGTTTAACACTTATTTTATTCCATTTACCAATTTAGGCATTGTTGAAGTGTTGTATTTTAAGAAGAAAAATAGAATAAAGGGTATTGTCTTATACAAAACACTCTACAACTTAATATAAAATAAAATGCAACTTAATATTTGTTGAAAATTTACCATGTTAAGCACTTTGTATTTATTTTCTAACTTAAAACTCCACTCCTTTAAAATGTGCGTGTGAGGGTCACTTCTTTTCCATCCCTAACATTCCCTTCTTTGTGGAGGGACATCTATTTCTGTGACTCTCATTCTCTCTTGCTCTTTTACTCCCTTGTCACTAGGGAGGGTGGAGTGACTTCTTTGGTAAAGTTGGGCATGCTGTGCTGGGCAGTTATTCTATCTCAGGAGTGATATCCAAGTAGCACGCAGTATATGATCTACTGTGTTCATTGGTGTACAATTTATAAAGTCAGGCATGTATGATAATCTGTCTAATCTTGTGGTTTCGTGCAAGGAGGTCCATTCACTTGCTCATAGACATAAATCACAATTATGAAGGTATGTTTTAATCATAATATTTTGGTCTTTATATGCTAACTCCCTATATTTCTCTACTGATTGAGAGTTCTGGTAGGAAAATGTGTCTGATTTATTGGGCCCTCCTCACTCCACCAAAGTAAGTTCTAATTTTAGCCTTGTTTTATAGTTTTTTAAAAAATCTACTTTATTATGTTTCAACACTTGCGGGTCCAGGTAATTGATGAAACCAAATTTCATAGCCACATTCTTCCTAATTGGAAAGACTGTGCTTGTAACCAGTTCACTGTACTATCTCTTGTAAAAGAATATAATTTAAAGATCAAGTTAGACTCAGACCAGACAAGTAAATGGAATGGACGATGACTGTCTTAGTGCCTTGGAGTCATAAATGTTTCCAGGATTTGGGGAATAAAAATCTTATTCAGCTTAGAACGTTGGAGTATATTTTAACAAATTAAAAGTTCTTTACATCCTTTAAAGTCCCTATTGCATATTTAAAAAGAAATGTGGATTTTACTTGTTAATTTTAGAGCAGCTTCTATGATACAGTTCAGATAAGTTATATCTACAGCAATGTGAAAGCACTCGATAGATTCTTAGATGTTTACTTGGTTTGTTTTGATCAGAGAGACAGTTTTCTTTTAGAGTAGAAAGAAGGTTTGTCTTGGGAATATTAAATTGTTCAGGGCATTGGGAAATGACTTCCCCTTAATGCTTACTATAAATGTGCTCAATTTTCATAGGAATATTTACTGCAATGTACTATGCCAAATAGCTCTATCATACCTACTCATCTATTTAATTATAGAATAGAGGGTCTCCCTGGTCCCTTCCAACTTAAAAATTCTATAAGTCTTTGATGATCTTGAGTTTAGGCTGAACATAATTTTATTTCTTCTTTTATTTCTTTATTTCTACTTTTTAAAAAAGATTTTATTTATTTATTTGATAGAGACAGCCAGTGAGAGAGGGAACACAAGCAGGAGGAGTGGGAGAGGAAGAAGCAGTCCTAGTGGAGGAGCCTGATGTGGGGCTCGATCCCAGAACGCTGGGATCACGCCCTGAGCTGAAGGCAGACGCTTAACGACTGTGCCACCCAGGCGCCCCTCTTTATTTCTACTTTTACATAGGCACACTTCCTTGATCTACCACAGCAGGCATGCTTTGGAAGATACATTTTTATTATGTAAGGTTCCAGTATGTTTATTTCTATTACCTTGTTCAATAAAACATTGACATTAGTACCTATAATCTATTTCATCATTTCAGATTTCCATTTTAATTACTATCTCTCCCTACTCTTCATTTCTTAATTCTCTCTTAACTCCTAAATTACTAAGTTAGATAGTTTATGAGCAAGATTGAGTTTCCAAACCAATGTTCGGTCTTATGTTCATTTTGATGTGAATATTACCTTTGACATTTTCTGATAAGTTCTCTTATACAAATATGACATGTGGCTGGATGATCCATGTGTTATTAGACCCAATTTTATACCTCCTGCTGAAGAATTTTCTTTAGAAAGCATTTCTATCCCAAAGCCATCCCATATTGTGAAAAAAATGTAAAATCATTTTCACACCTTAAGACAACCTCATGAAGCAACCTGGTGTCATGAAAAATGTGGGTTTTATAGTCAGGGACATCTAGGTACAAATTCCACACTTATTATTTGTGTGATCTTGGAAAAAATGGCTTAACTTTGTTAATCTGCAGTTTTACCATTCAGAGAGTAGAGATGATTATACCTACTTTGCAAAACTGTTGAAAAGGTTTTTAGATACTCGATGCCAAATGTTTGGCATTTAGCTATTGCTCAACAAAGTCAATCTCTGCATATTCTCTGCATATTCTCAGGACCTGTAGGCAGGCATATGTCTGAGGCAAGACGAGGTAGCAGAGGAGCTTTGTAACAAACACCCCAGCTCTCTTCCTTCATTAATATAACGTCTTTTGCTGTTGTATGATTGTACTTCTCTCGGGATGCTGAAATTTTTCTCTGAAAGAAATGATGTTTTCCCTCAGTTAGGTAAATGCCTTGGGGTTCCTTAAGCTAATCCATTCCTTTTCTTTTGTGCTTTCTCTTCACTAACAATGTTAGGCAGTTTTCCACTTGACAATGACTTATGCATAATGGTTTTTCTGATTTCCTGCCGCTGGTGATGGTACCTCCCAAGGAACTTGTACATAATTCACTCCCATCGTAGCAAATACATGTGGACAAAAAAGGTATTCTTATCAATGGAGACAGGTTAAAACCAAAAAAGAAACTTTTTTTTTTCTTCTTCTGGACACACTGAAGTGCTACAATTGTATGTTCTCTACCAGGAAATTATGGAGAAAATAAAGGATCCTCCTGAGAGATATTTGAAATTTCCTTACTGGTGCAAGAAGTTTTGCTTCATTTACAATAGCTTGGATACAGTGCTTTCTTCAGAATATTTTTAATATTTAGACTTGTTAGCATCAAAGATGTGATGACATGTTTAGTTTAACACTTTCCTTTAATTTCTGCTTGGGTAAACAATTCCCTTTAATGACACTTAGAAATAATGCAGTTGGCATTCAATTATCCATTTAAATTATTTCCATTTGTTTCTCTTATTTATCACCTGTTATTTAAATTGTCTGTCATCGTTGACTCTCATTCTTCATTCCCACATGCAGTTTAGTCACAATGTCATAATTTACTTGATTTCTAAAGATCTTCCATAACAAAATACTAAAAATCATTTATTTTTTAAAAAAAATATAAAGTGTCTAATTTTATACTAATGCAAAAAGGACTTTATATGGTTATTTTTTATTCTATGGATGAATTTTCAATTTTAGTGAATTGGATTTATTATCACTTTCTTAGAATTGTTTTTACTAAATGTTGTATTAATGCATTAAAAAGCTTATAAAACATGTAGAAGACCTAGAGAAGAGACATAGAGTAAGAAATAGCAACAAGGGGCACCTGGGTGACTCAGTCAGTTAAGTGTCAGACTCTTGATTTCAGCTCAGGTCATGATCTCAGGATTGTGGGATTAAGCCCTGCATCAGGCTCCGTGCTGAGCGTGGAGCCTGCTTGAAATTTTCTCTCTACCACTCCCTCTGCCCCTCCCCCACCCCCTCGATTTAAAAAAAAAAAAAATATATATATATATATATAAAACTGTTAGCCTTGAAGTCTCCTGCAAATACTTTCCATTTTTCTTCCTTCTCTTCAATAGACAAACCTATATAGAACTTTGTATTTATTAACTTTCTCTAATTTATTAACTTTCTCTAGTTTATACTTTTAACATGAATCTTTAATTTCTCCAATATTTGTTTAGATAGATTTTGAACGTTAAAGGAGTCATATTACATACATATTCCTTTACAATTGATTTTTCTTCCCTTAATAATATTTTCCTAAGAGTTATCCATTTTGTGGCATGTTATGGTGTATAGTTCATTCCATTACCCCATGCAGAGGCAACTTCTAACAGAGAATAACCACTGATTTTGATTGTGACAAAAAGTTTCACTATATGAATGTGCCACAACCTATTTATCCATTCTGCTGTGATGGCCATTTAAATTGTTTTCCATTTTTGTTTGGATTTGCTTTGTTTTTGCTGTTACAACCAATGCTGTTATGTACATTCTTCTACATGATATGATTTATATAGGCTGTACTTTCCATCTCTATCTCTTCCTTATTGTGCTAACCTCTCTATTCCTTATTTCTCCAACTGGACAGTGGGGGAAAAGTACTTCATTCATGGGCTGCCATGGGGAATAAATGAGATAATATATAAAGTGTTTAATAGCTTATTTATTAAATGCTGTGTTAGTATTAATGATCGTGATGTTTTCTGAACCAGATGTACAAAAGGATATATATCGTGGAGTGGAATTTCTGGGTTATGATATATAAGGCACCTTATAATATACTATGGCCAATTGTGAGGAGTCTTGTATTATCCATTCTCCCTCCTTCCATAGTGATGTCATTTTAGCTGGGAACACAACTGTCTACCTGAAGGCTGAATTTCATAGATTCTTTGCAACTGTGTAGGAGCTATGTGATTAAGTTCTTGCCTATGGAATGTCACAAGTAATAATGGATACCCTCCTTCTTCTTGTCCTTAAAAAGATTCATAAATGCTCTTTTTGTACCTTCCCCCTTTTCATTTGTGAGAGAATATTAAATTTAGAGCAAATGCCCTGGAGCTGGAAATGAAAGCCACATGTTGAAGGTGTCAGAACTACTTTACTAGCTCTGCTTTAATATCTGAGAGAAATACACTTTTATCTAAGGCACTATTTGGGGCATCATTTTTTCAGCAGCTCTGCCTGTAGCCTAACAAATCAATATGAAGTTGACAAAAGGAGAAAATAATCAAGGCTTTTTTCAGATGTCTACACATGGTTTATTGGCACAGTCAGGAGCAACATTATAACCCCATTTATAAGGCTGTGTGAGACAATGGGAAAGGAAATCTTTCTAAGCCATATGTAAACTTTGCTTAGAAGGGGAGATAATCAGAGACAAAACCCTGAACCAGCTAATGACCATTAGTCAACAATTTTGTCAAATTTTTCAAACATAAAAGAAAAAGTATTGGAGAATTGAAGGTGGTTCAAGGTAAGGAGTATATGCATGGATCTCTTGGAACACGCTCAAATTGTGACAGTAGTAATGAGCCACAAAATGCTCACCAAGGAGCTTTCACTGCAGAAGATGGTGTCAGTGATCAGGTGAACAAAGTCACTTATTATGCAGTCATCAGGCAACTTGTTCAGTAGTCTCTTAGGCAAAGTGGTTATGGCATCAGAATGCAGGTGATGTATGGATTCAGCAACCTGGGTTTTTCCTCTCTGATGCTGATCAGCTACTGCTATTGCTGAGACTCCCAAATCAACAAATACAGGACAGCCCCCATTATAGCATCAAATCCAGGAAGGACTACCCAACTGCTTGGTGGTGAAAGATTGCTTTCATTGGTCCCATTCTATAATGGAGGGGGCAGTGATTTATCCTCCTTGAAATAGACATTAACTGTGATTATGAACTTGTTTTCTCTGCCTGTCCTACTTCTGCCAGAATCACTATGGCTCAACTTTCTGAATTTCATATTCACTGAAACAGATTCCCTTAGAAGGTTCCATGAATCACAAAACTGTTTTCAGAGAAAGCAATGAGGCAATGGGATTCAGTGTTCTTACTATGTGCTCCGCCACCCACAACGGCTGAACTGATAAAAAGAAGTGGGAGTCCTTCTGAAACCTCAGTTATGGTGCCAGCTGGGAATGATCACATTTTCTTATATCATAAGTGCGTACTGAGTTTTATAAATTATTTGAATTTTATCTAATTTTATCTATTTCTTTTTTAGCATCTATTAAGAAATTCATATTAATTTTTTCTTTCATCTTTTAATGAAGTGCATTACTATCATTGATTTTTCTAAAGTGAAACCAACTTTTTTCCTGTATGATTCCAACCTCATTATGCATTTCTCCATTATTTTATTTATTATATTATCTTCATTATGTATTACTAGTTTCAATTTGCTGGTTATTTCCTTTCGAATTAGAAGGATTTGAGGGGAATAGGACCAGAAGTAGCATTCTCCAAATGCTTCAGGCAAAAAACATCAAAACGAAAGATGAATTGGAGAGACATAAAAGAGGTCGGAACTTAAATATTGGTGAGCAGTTGGATGTGGGAGGAGAGTAAGAGTGAAGATTTAGTGTGGTATGATTTAGGTAATTAGGTAAATGTTGTAAGTTCAAGAGGATTAAATTTTGGTGGAAAGATAATGAATTCTATTATGTACATACAGATTTGGTGAATCTTTAGAATATCCAGATAGAGAATTCCAATAAACAAATGGATAAACTGGTGTGGTCAAGAGAGATGTTTGGCTGATATGTAGGTTTGGGAACCAATAGACTATAATCAGAAATAAAAACTCTGATAATGGACAAGGTAATAAGAAAAAATATAACATTGGGAAAATAAAATGGCAAAACACTCACAAGTTCAAGAAAAAAAGGAAATAAATACTTTGAGACAACCAGCTGTTTTTGCCACACAGTAAAAAGAGTGGGTTTATTCTTATGTGGTTTTGGTCTTGTTTTAAAGCGAAAGAGAATTTACATCACTTATGTACTGAAGAAAAATACTTGGGAGAGAAAGAATTGAAAGCATGTGAACAAAGATATAGTTTTGAAAGCAAGTCTGAGGAGAAGAGAGTAAAACAGATCTAGAGAAGTGTTACAGGGAACAGCCTTAAAAAAGAGAGAAAAATCTTTGTTTATACTGCCAAGAAGGAGGACATGATGCTGTAAATATAAATAAGTTGATTGAGAGAGAAGTGAGAATTTGATATTTTCAGTTTTCTCTCTGAGGTAAAATATGAGGTGATTTACTGAGATAGAACAAAATATGACTTGATAGGGATACCAGAAACCTTCAGATTTTAACATTCTGCTTACTTGTGTGAATATTTTTTTAAAAGATTTTTTGTTTATTTATTTGAGAGAGATGGAGATAGAGCACGAGCAGGGAGGAGAGGGAGGAGCAGGGAGCCAACTGAGCAGGGAGCCAACACAGGGCTCGATCCCAGGACCCCGGGATCAGGACCTGAGCTGAAGGCAGACACTTAACTGACTGAACCACCCAGGTGCCCCTTGTGTGAATATTTCCGAGCAACTCATCAGCTGAAGTGTAGAGGGTTTTCATATATTTCTATTTTCTTAATGTAATATGCTTTTTAGATAAGTAGCATATGGAATAAATAATTTATCAACATGCCAAATTGGCCAGAGTTGCTGTGTGAGGGCAAAGGGGAACAAATCTTACAAGTACCCAAGGAAAATACAGCTTGTAATCTTGAGTAAGCTCCTTTCATGGTTTGATTCCTTCTAATTTGAAAATTACAGACATGAGAAATGAAAGGGTTTGAAAAAACAAGATTTTCTGATTTAAGCATTTGGTTTATTTTCAATTAGATTCATATGAGGAGTTGGGGCACCTAGGTGGCTCAGTTGGTTAAGCATCCAACTCTTGGTTTCGGTTCAAGTCATGATCTCAGGGTCTTGGGATCGAGCTCTCAGTCTCAGTTGGGCTCCACACTCAGCAGGGAATCTGCTTGAGATTCTCTCTCTCCCTCTGCCCCTCCCACCCACTCGCACATACTCTGTCTCTCTAAATAAATAAATCAATCAATCTTTTTTTTGTTTTTAAAGACTCATGTGAGGAGTGGGTTGGGGTGGGAAAAGTTGTGTTGGGTAGCCTCTGTTCCTCTTCACCAGAGGATATTTGTACACAGGAAGTTCATTGCAGTTGTCAGATGGTTAATCAATCAGTAAATGCTAATACTCAGCCATTGCACCCAGTTCATAATCATTTTGAAGAGTAGAAGCTTCTAAAGAATTTTCACCAGAGACACTATTTCCTAATTGGAAGAAATTCAAAGAATTTTTTCAGACATAGATGATAGTATGATAATTGAGGCTAAAGAAGGCTGAGCACCTTCAATTTTTTAAAGGTAACTGCAATTAAAAAGAACTCATATATGTATTTCAAAAGTGAGTTGTGTTACGCAAGTAGAGTTCAAGAAATGTAGACATAAATCCAGACAATTGACCCCAATTCCTTTGTATAGAGCCAGTGAAGATACATAATTTTAAATTCAAAAATTCCTGGCTGGAGGAATATTATGTAATATTATCCTGAAATGCCTAAATAACTAAATTTCTGATTGGCATAGAGGTAAGGTAAAATGTCAAAGATTCATATTCATAAAAGAGAGACAGCAAGAGAGAGAGAATTGGACATTAGCAGGAATATTGGAAAAACATGAAGGCATGGAAATGAAGGAGAGAGAACTGGAGAAAGGAATGAGAAAAAGACTTTAGGTTACAAGTCAGTCTGGCCTCAAGGAAGGAATATTTGACTTGGAATTTAAAAGGCTTAATTCACATCCTGTTTCTAACCAACTGTGACCTCAAACATTTCGCCATTTTGGACTTGCAGTTTTATCGTTTGTGTATTAGAGGAAATAATTTTTGTCTTGTTTCCTCAAGGACAGGCGCTGGGATTATGGATCAGTAATGAATAGTTGATAAACTTTTCTAATTGCTCTGTGTGGTCTCAAGGACTTTCCAAGAACTTCTGGTCAAACCAAACAGCTTGTTTTATCTGCACGTCTGTAGAATCTAAAGGACCTTTGACCTGCAGGAGAATGGCAATCCTATCAATTTAAGTAAGTTTTCTTCAGATAGTTCTGATTGATAGAAACAGTCTGAAATCCTTGATCAGAAAGAACACCCCTATTCTCCCATGGCTGTTCTATAGTTAGATGCTTCCTGGGGCTAAATTTATATTTATAAGCTGGGTTTCAGTCACAATAAGTCACTCCTTTAAGTTTCTTTCTCCTGCTTCTGGAAGCTCTACTTTTTTTGAGCACATGGCAGCTGTTTGGGTTTTCATTTTCTCTCCATATCGAGTTGTGAACACTGCTTCCTATTTGCTTGGCTTTATTACATCTGTTGTTAAGGCAACTGTGCTCGAGACCCTGGTCTCCTAAAATCTCTCTCTTGACCTTATTGCCCTATCAAGATGCTTTGCCAATTTCTTTCGTTTTGTAGAATATCCCATAAATTCAAAACCTCCCTAGACATGTTTTCCTAGAAGAAACATGACTCTGGTATCAAGAAGTCTAATAGAAATATCAATCCTTACATAAATAGCTCACTACATATCTACTTAACAGTGTACTGTAAAATTCGGGGAAATAATTGAAGTCTCCTGACAATCTGTTACTTAATACTGTATTTATTCCTAAATCAAAGATCGAAAGAGGGGAAAAGTTCACAGTAGACGTTTTCATTTCAATTTTCTGTTCTTAGTCATTATATACACACACACATACACACACATATATATGCCTGTATGTGTATATACTATATATGTATTTATGTATGTTTGTGTGTGTATATATATATATTACTGACCATATCATTTCTAAAGTTTTTCCAAATAGTGTACGCAATGTTTGAGTGTTCTTTAAACTTATTGCTACACTTGGTAGTAATTTCAAGAAACAGCTCATGGAGCATTTATAACCCAAAGAATATTTACCTGATTATACTGGAAGAATCTCTCTTCAGTGGACATTTCCTTTTTGCAATCAGCCTTCACCAGTATCAGCGGTCCTGTCAGCTTCTGTGCTTGTTCAAGCTTCTCTGCATGGCCAAGAAGCTAGGTAGGTCATTTGTCACAGAACATAAAGGAAACAATTCACCACTTTTGAAGTGGGAAATCCAAATGTACCAGCCTGTCAGTAATTCTTGCTATAATTCCATCTTTGCATAATCAGGGAGATGAGCTGCCAGCAGTCTGCTCATGTGCAAAAGTATAGCAACGTCTTGGAGTTGGTTTTCCATGTACGCCCATAAATTTTTATGAGGGGTATATGTTTTGATCAGCAAAACACGTTTAAAGAAGAAATTAGGTATTCTTTTTAAAAAATGAGCAATTTTTACTTTTTAATGAAAACAGTGATAGCAACAGACTATTTTGAAAGACATCTTTTTAGTGAAGGATTTAGTTCCAATTCGAAATCTGGATTTCAAAAGAGCTGGCACTGGCGGATCCCAGTGCAGATGTACTAACTACCGAGTCCATTTCACCTCCTAGTCAACCCAACTCAGAAAGTACATAAATACAGGAGTTTACTGCCTTTAATACTTGGTGCTACAGTTGAATCTATTTGATATAAACAAGTTTCCCTTTCAAAATGATTTCAATATGTATAAAGCCAAATTAAACATGTCTACTCTAAGGCAGAATTTTTTTTTCTGTCATGCTTTTTAATTGGAAGATACATAATAAAACTAAGGAAAGCCCTTGAAGAAATCTGAAGTAAATAACAGTATGATACCATCAATTTCTTAGAAAAAATGTACAACCTTTGATTACTTTCTTAGTCTCAGTGCCAAATGCCATAAATAACCTCTCAGCCATCGCGTAGTTCATAGAAATCAATCATATCAATCAAATGAAAAGTAGATTCAACATACTAAACTGATTGGAATTGCCTTAAATAAAAGCATCAAGGTTTTAAAAAATGCATTTTCAAATAATCCATATTCCTACTTTTACTGAAGCTACTTATAGAAGAGACAGTTTTAACAAAGAAATTCACCATGAACTCAAGTTCCCCAATATATTTTTATTTATTTATTTTTAAAGATTTTATTTATTTATTTGAGGGAGAGAGACAGAGAGCATAGGTGGGAGGAGGGGCAGAGGGAGAGGGACAAGCAGACTCTCTGCTGAGCATGGAGCCCGACATGGGGCTTGACGCCTGGCCTATCCCAGTACCCTGAGATCATGACCAGAGCTGAAGTCAGACTCTTAACTGACTTAGCCACCCAGACACCTCCCATCATATATTTTTAAATAAAAAATTAGTATGTTTCTGGAGTACAACAACAAAAAAGTCATTTAAAAACAAATATGAAGAGAATGAAAGTCCCTACTTATTTTTCTTCCTCCTCAAATAAACTTATCACTACTTTGAAAGGTTTTTTTTTGGGGGGGGTTGTTTTTGTTTATAATTCCTGGCCTTAAAGTCTATGGAGACAAATGAAGTCAAATTTGCTTTTTAAAAAATTTTTACATGTAGTATTATTGGCCAACAATGTTGCATTAGTTTCAGATATACAGCATAGTGGTTCAGCATCTCTATAGGTTATGCTATGCTCACCGCAAGTGTAACTACTGCTTTGCAGCACTCTCACAGTATTATGTTACAATATCATTGACTCGGTTCTCTTTGCTGAGGCTTTCATTCCCATGACTTACTCAGCTTTGCTTTTGTGTTTGCAGTTTAATTCTCCATCTATACCTGCTCATATAGGTGGGATCTTTGTGACACCCAACAAAAAAATCAGCATTTCAGAGACATTTCCAAGAGAACATTTGACAACAAGCTATAATAAAAAGTCTACCATTTGCTATACCTATGTGGTAACCCCATTTTCCTCCTCTTCTGCTCTGACCTACCTTGTCAGTATCTTATTCCTACAAACTAATTCCTGGAAACTTGCCTTTGCCACTGTCAACAAAGGTCTGCAACAAGAACAAGTCAATATCTTTGTCATGGGTGTCATCTTCCACTCTTCCCAAAGCCACAGATCCTCCATAAGTCAGAGCTGTCTGGATGCTGGGCTGACCTGGAAGAAGAGCCCTCATATCAGGTCACCTACTTGTCTCTAGAGTTTCATAGTCTTTTTATAAAAAAGAGTTCAATTAGCTTCTGAGTATATTCCAAAGCCTGACAGTGACTTATGAAAAAGAAATATTGCCAGAGTTTGGTACTGACCCTTCTAACCCTATGACAATTAAATCTAGAACAAGGAACTCAAACCCGATTCCAAATACAAGCAGAGTAGAATATGGACATCCAGCCACCTCTTCTACCACTTTCTCATCTTCCCCAGCGGCCCTTATAAAAATAAGTTCTCATGTATCGTGGCATATGCAAATAGATAATATGAAAGAGGGGCATCCGCATGCACAGTATGTAGCATCAGTATAGCCAGAGAAAATAGCCTGTTCTGCACAGTTTGTATAATTAACTAAAAAAAATTAATAGCCTAACAAAGCAGGTGACTCTTTTCCAGAAATAGTCCTTGATCATGCATGTGATCAGTATGTCACATAAAGAACTATATTACCATTTTATACTGCTATGTAGTAATAAATAACTGCCTATAATAATTTCTCCTTACCTTGTTTGTTAGACTGAAGAATCAAGGATTTCTCATGACTGTCTCACTAGAGGTCAGAATGATTTCTATAGAAGACCCAGATGGTTTTCTTGTACCATTCTCTCTTACCACAGGTCTAGTTGCTATCCTTTATAATTATAGTTTTGTGAAGTTAATTAATTGGAGTTTATTATATCGGAAACTGTTGCTTATGGCAGAGGGTTTCTTTCTTACCTGAGATGAAAAAACAAACAAGTCAACTGAGAAAGCACACCAAAGCCAAACATAGCTGTGGAAAACCAGAACGTGAAGTTCAGGATCAGAAGAAGAGAAAGACAAGAGCTGGAAGCAGGAGAGAGCATTTATAAACGAAGACAGAAAAGGTATACAGCCTAATTGTTGTCTGTTGGCTA
The DNA here is from genome assembly GCF_002007445.2 of Ailuropoda melanoleuca. Lineage (NCBI taxonomy): Eukaryota > Metazoa > Chordata > Mammalia > Carnivora > Ursidae > Ailuropoda > Ailuropoda melanoleuca. The sequence goes on from NC_048224.1 coordinate 97,623,564, forward strand.
GATGTGTTTAAAGAAACAGAGAAAGAGAAGACTTCCTCATTTCAACCTCAGGGTGGAATCAGACCGGGCTTTCTTGTCTCTACTGGTCAATAGTATTGATGTATTATAACATTTTCCTGTGGTGAATAGGGGCTTCCTGTGATCATTCTTTTATCTTGTGCACTTAACTAAGTTGTTGAAAAATGAATCTAGTATTTCCTCAAAGACCTTTGAAGCTCCATACTTTTGTTTGAATTGATCCAGCAAGCCATTGCGATGTGGGGCTGAAGTTGTAAGAATGTGCATATTAAAACAAATTTAAACTTTTGTGATATTTCTGGGGTCCCATGTGGGTACTAAAGAACCATAAGGTTGTTTAGCCATTCAAAAATTATAATTATGGCCTAGTAAATCCTAACCCTTTGTCTTTAAAACATACACACAACTATAGACATCATCTGATTATTAGCTCAATCTGTTCCCTTCAACTTTTATTTTTACCCTTTGTCTTTGCTTCTTGCTTTTGACCCTATGACTGTTCTTTCAATAAGACTATAAAACCTACACCCAAAGATGTGTTACACTAAATGAAGTGTAAATTCTATAATCTGGCTGGTATACTATAAAAGGTGTCCACATTTTTTAGGGGAGATTAGGATTGATACAGCAAATTTATCATATAAAGGCTGGTTAGCCAATTCCAAACTTATTCATAGGATGATCTGGAGGACACTCTTCTCCCTAAAGGGGGTGAGAAATATGTTTGTGAGGAGAGCTCTAGCTTTTGTGAAGAGCTCTGGGATGGAAATTTTTTGTAAGCCATCCATGAAGATGGAATTGCTGCCATTGAACTAGACTCCAAAATCAAAATAAACTGTGGAAATATCTGACTTACAAAACTATGAAGTTCAATGGTAGGCACAGCAGCACTCCATTAGCAAATGACCTGGTTTATAAGAGATCAGGTCCAACTATGTCCTGAAGGCATGAAAAAGTTGCATGAATATTTGGCTTAGATACCTGTGTCTCCTATTCTTGCTGCTTTTCCTCTTCCCTCTCAATCTGCCTCTTTGGCCTCATAGGGAGTTCTCTGTGAACACTTGACTAAGGGGAAAAAATGAATCTGGTTGACAGGTGGTTCTATATGATAAAGCTGAAATTACCTGAAAATAGATGAAAAATACCCCATTCCATGGTGCCCTTGAAGGATCATGGTGAAGGGAAATTATTTAAGTGGGCAAATTATTGAGCAATGCATATGGCTGTTCATTTTGTCTGGAATGAAAGATGTTCAGAGTTATGGACCTACACTGACCTCTAGGCAGTGAGTAATGGTTTTGCTGAGTGATCAGAGTCTTTCAAACAACAACTGGTTTGGAAAATTGGTGCAATAGGTTCTGGAGTAAAGGTATGTGGGAAGATCTTTACAAATAGGCAGAGAATGTAAAGATACTGGTGACCCATGTAAATACTCACCAAAAGGTAACCTCAGATTAGGGGTATTTTCATAGTTTTGTGGACAAGTTAAACATTTTTGTTAATATTAGTCACATTGTGCCCTCGATGCAAGTGGCCATGTTGGCAAGGGTATTATTCATGGGATCAGCAATGGGATCTTGGTATTCCACCCAGCACTGCTATCGACCGTCACACAACTAATTTTATAGCAAGTGAAGTGGGAAAATTGGATCATTCTCATGGAATTAACTGATCTTACCATGTTTCCTATCATCCTGAAGCAGTTGTCCTGAGAGAATAGTGGATGACATTTTGAAGACTCAAGTATAACCACACTTGTTTGGAAATACCTCGAGGGGTTGGGTAATTTCCTTATGATGTAGTTTCACTCAATCAGTGATTAACAGGTGGGGCTGTTTCTTCCTAACCAGTATTCACTGGTCTGGGAAGCAAAGATAGAAATGGGAATTACTCTCTTTTATGCCTCAGTAATGTGCTAACAGAAATTTTGCTTCCAATCACTGTGAATTTGGGCTTTTCTGATCTAGGTATCTTAGTTCACAAGGGAGGAATACCTCTGCCAGGGGTTCTATCAAGGGTTCCATTAAATTTGAAGTTGAAGTTGCCATTTAGCCAGTTTGGGTTTCCTGTGCTACTGAATCAATGGAAAAGGAATGGGGCCATTGTACAGGCTGTGAGAAATAATTCTAATATTCTGGAGAAATTGAGCTACTATCAAATAATGGGTTTAGAAGGAACATGTGTGCAGTGGAGATGATTGCCTGGAGGGCTGCTCAGTATTTCTAAGACAAATGATTAAGGCAGCCGAAAACCACATCTCTGCTCAGGCAGGACTGCTAATGGACCCACCCACTCAGGAGAGAAATTTTGGATCCCTCTACCAGGCAAAACATTAGGATGTTCAAAGTGATTGCTGAGAGGAAAAGCTATGTGGCATGGGTAGTCAAGGAAGGTAGTTATAAATAGCAGTAAGGAACACATGAGCAGTTGCAGAACTGAGGATTATAATAGTTATAAATATTTCTTCCTCTTCTGATATGAATCTATTTGTAAACCCACTAATTAATTAATTAGCATTTTCCTCTCTCCCATTCCCCCATAACCTAACCTAAGATGTGTCAACCTCATATCTCAGTATTTACGTTCTAAACTATCAAAGGGTCAATGTGATTCAGCTAGGAAAGAACATCAACCAAGGTGGATAGAGAAACTTTATATCCTTTTTAAAAAAGAGTTATTATGTTTTTGGTTGTATAATGGATACTGGTATGATTTTAGGTGGAAGCATGACTTTACTGTTATTTTTTCCTGAGAGGTTAAGTATGATTAAAAGAAGCAAGTACTAATGCCAGCCTGACATGGGGTGGACAAGGGGTGGACTTTTGTGGTGCTTATTATGCCAACATAGGCACGATGGAACTTATCTTCCCTTTGCAGATCCAGATTAGAGGTGTCCACAATAGAAATCTGTTCAAGATTTGGAAGGAAGAAGTGAATGAGAAGCTATTTTTATGCACTGAGTTTGGTATAAGGTGCTCAACATTGGAAGATCACACATGAGGTCTCTGGTCTGTTAACTCTTAAAATGGCATGAAACAGTATCCAGGCCTGCCACTCTACAAACTCTAAAATATCTCCTCTTTCAACTTCTTGATGCTGTGGACCAGATGTGCATTTATTTCTGTGGCAAATGATGAACAATGTAGCTTCTTCTGTAGGTCATTCACATTATCAAGTTTCTGAGGTTGGGGAACTGAAGGACTCCATTGAAATCTACTTTTTGCTCCTTTCCCTGTTTCTATGCTTGCTAGGACCTGTATTCCACTTTAGACATGCCTCATAGAACAAATAGTGTATGTCCTCCTTGTAAGGGACAAGAGTTAATGACATCTGTAGAGGCTTTCAACACAATAGATAATATCCAAGGAAGGACCAGGTGAGAATGCCTGGATGAAGCCATCATATGCATGTTCCATACCACTGGTGCTAGACATCTAGATGCCAAGACCCTCTGGCTCCAAGGAATAATTGACCCATGAAGGATACCGGGGCCCATGGTTTTGTTCTAACTGATTTCTGGATGCCTGAGAGGACATGCATACCAGACCACAATCCTCAATAAAAACCCCAGACCCTGAACAAAGATGAAACTCTCTCTCCTTTCTTTTCTGAGTCTCCCAAACACACTCTGTATACCTGCACTCTCTCTATACTTTCAATAAACTCTACTCTCACTTCCTGTTAGCTTGCATTTGATTTCTTTCCCGTGTGTAGCCAAAGACCCTCTTGGCTTGTCCTGTGGGATTTGTTTTGGGTCTGTGCACCTGGTCCACCTGCATCATCTCAATGTGGTGAAACATAGAAGTAAGTTTTATTTTACCCTTGTACATTCCAGTTCATCCTTATTCTCCTCCAAGTTATATGCAACATTGACCTATCATGACTCAGGTCCAATGCTAGACAAAAAGGCAACAAACTTGTATAGATCCATTAGCTCTCATATTCTGTTTGGTCTAATTCCTATAATGATTCCCTTTTGCTCTATCACCCATTTGGTTCTGCTTCTATGATCAAACCCTGATTCAAATTGGGACTTCATAATTTTTATGTTTATGTACCTAATGTCTAACAGTATGCTTAGCATTAAAAAAATCTTTAATAAATCCTGGCTGACTGGTGATGATGATGGTACTTGACTCTCACTACATTCATCTTTCTCAAGGACTTGATTTACATTTCTGGCCTACTTACTCATTTTTAGCCTCTAGGACCCCAGCAATTGACATTATCCCTAGATGGGCCTGTCATACCCACCCCTACCTCCAGAGCGAGAAATCAGAAAAAAATCTGCAATGCTGGGGGAGATGGGTACACAACATACATGTAATAGAGTAACTTGAAGTCCCATTGGAATTTGAAGTATTATGTTTCTTCAAAATCAATAGATGTGATACAACTTAAGATAATAGGCAAAATAATAGAATTAAGTCACATTAAAAGCAAAATTGTGAAAACCTCTGAACAGCATTAAAAGGAAAAGCTATTATAATATCTATTTTACACATCTGATATTTGTTCACTCGGTTTCCAATGTTCAGGATCTTTCCAGTTTTTTTTTTTTAAACCTATTAGAGGAATTTCAAAAGTTGCTTCCTTTCAGAAACTCTTGTTTTATAACTCTTGCCATACAATCATTCCCTATGTACATGTTTTAAGAGGTCTTATTATCTAGCTTTGGTAATGGCAACAGATCAGAAGACAATAATCACAGTGGCCAAGAAAAAAGTCCACACAGGGAAGCAGCAGAGTTGGTGAAGAGGGCTCTAGGACACAAGTGTCTGGCACCTGGCCCCAGAGTGGTCCTGGCAGGAAGGCGGATAATGGAGGTTGTTGCGGGGTAGTGGGGGGACACACACAGGACACTCTAGGTTGGTTGGTTTGCATTTGAAAAGCACGCTCCTAGGTGAGTTGTTTACTCTCTGTAGGAACTGGCTAACTCTGGCAAAGGGCGGTGGTAATCAGTCCCTCCAGGGTCAGCAAGACCCCAGATGTCAAAGCATCAGAATACAGGGGGAAAAAAAAAAGACATGGTTAATACTGTATTGACAGTATCCCGGCTGATTAAACAGTTGTCCTTACCAAGGATAGGAGAACAACCCTATTTTCAACTCAGGAATATCACAGTTTAAGGATTAGCTTGTTCTATTATGTGATGAAAAAAGTATTTTTTATTACCAACTAAATTCAGGTTGTGGAAAAACTGAGTACAGACTAGCACCTAGGTCTTTTCATTTCATTTAAAAAGAAGATCATACTGAAGAGTCAATATTATTCTCGTGTATTTTGGGTGGGGTAATTGTAGATGTGAAATGAGTGTCAGAAAAGGCCTTGTGGTCTTTGTACTTCGAAATGCTTGTGGATTTCACTGTAATTTAACATCATGTAAACACATGAAAAAAACCCTCAGGTTTGAAATTGCCAAGCTATTCATCAAAAAAAAAAAACATTGTTGGGACCCAGTTTTTCAGTTGGAATAGGAGGTGGGTAGGCCACTCAGACGCTCTGTACTTCAGGATAATTCCCTCCCTCCCTCATCACAGCTATCTAAAGATGTTTTTTTTTTGTTTTATCACTCAAAGAAGGCTCTCTAACTTAATTTATAAAATAGAAAATTAATAAAGTGTTTAAGGGAGGATATCTCATGCAAGTGTTTTAAGATTGGCTTGTTAAACCCGATTGACCACTAAAAAGGAATAGTGGTTTCCTTATTATTTGAAAACAAAAGTGCACTCCACTTCTTATCAAGAGTGCTCTGAAACAAAACTGAGAAATCACTGGTGTTTTCAAAGCCATCCATCTATTGAGTCATTCACTCATTTATTCAGCATATATTCATTGACGGCCTACTGTGAGGCAGGCACTGTTCTATTTGCTGGGAATTTAATTCTGAGGATGACAAGCAGTGCCCTGTCAGGATGGAATTTATAATCTCCTGAGAGTAGGTGGAGATTAGCAAGTAAAGAAATGATTAAGCAAAAAATAACTTTCAGGCTAGAGAGAAAAGCTATGAAGGAAGTAAATGAGTTGATACATAGTAATTGAAGGAAGAGATGGTTTTAGACAGAGTAGGAAGGTAAAGTCTCTCAAAGGAGTTACCATTTGCACTGAGGCCTGACCTATAAGAGAGTGGTTCCTCATACCTGAGGCCAAATTAACTGAATGGTTAGGTAGGAGCCTTAGTTAGAAAAGTGTATTATAAGTGCAATGAAATTCCACTGAAAGCTTTTAACCAGGCCTAACATAATCTGACCTGTTGGCAAATTAAGAAAAGAAAAAGTAGTATTTTGCTATTCTGTAACTCCAGGTATCATTATGCCTATTTTTCCAAATAATTTTAATTAACTACAATATTGTACCTAAATTACACTGTGTTGGGTTAGGGATGATAAACGTATTACAATTTTTATTTGAATTTCTTTTTCTTGAATGTAAACTAAAATGGTGGTAGAGATTTTACCCTCCAGTCTATATTACACCCACATCTTAGAGGAGTTATTCATCCTAAAATCCAGCTTATATTTCATTAACCAAATATCACTTATATCACTTAGGAAGTTCTCAAATACAAGTACTGGCAACTGTGGTTTAAACCCACTCAAAGATTACCACACAACAAAAGTTAAGGGAAGCTTCAGTAACAAGATAGTCAAGCCTCAGACTGTCTGTGGACTCTCTTGACTCTGGACTCCCTATGTCCGCTTTGTCTTTAGACTGGCTTCTATGATGGTCACACCTTGGCAGCCCGCAGTCATAGGGCAACAAGCTCCCTTGTTCATCATGCCTAATAAGGGACAAAAGTCTATCCTCTAAATATGAAGGGAAAGTCCTATCCTATTATCTGATTGTGTCACCCACCTACACATGAATAATAGTCATTTCGTCAAGGAATAATTCTCTAATGTTTGGACTGCTGCAATACAGAAAAGAGGCAAAGTGATTTTAATGATTGGTTTAATCTCATTTAAGAGGTGCCTACTGGAGCTAGGCATGTCATGGGTTTCCTTAGATGGAGAAGAGGAGGATTTCACCCACTTTTCATCCCCTAAAAAATCAGTGTCCCAAAAGGAAGTAGTAACCTTGTTGGGAAAAAACACATCCTTTTAATTCTGCAGATAGCTATTTTTCTGCAGGTGTTAGGATGAATCCGAGACTTTCATTTCTTTTTCTTCAGTAGTATCTATGAAATATTGCATTGAAAATACGGACTTTAAAGTCATATAACAACAGTTCAAAAATTTGTTTTCCTTACCATTTAAGAACTTTGCCATCTTGGTTGGGTAAATTATTTAGCCTCCCAGACTCCACTAGAATACAAGTTTATAAAATACCTATTTATAACATAAACTCAATATGTTATTATTATATAGATCATCATATATAATACCAGATTTCTTTTACAGCTTGACATACTGTGGTAACATTCCTCACGACGCCTGATTTTGACACAGTTTGAGGATGATTTCTTCTTTATTTTCAAAGGTACATCACTAATAAGTGATTTTGAAGACATAATTATGTCCAAACGTACTGTTCTATTTATATATTTTCTGGTTGCCCATAGATACATTTGACTGTGTACTTGAGTCACTGATGATTCTGCAAAGGCTTGGAACACCTTTGGGTAAGTTCTGTTTGTGGAAACAGGTGGTTCAATTTGCTTGCCACTGTTTTAAAGGGTTGTTGTCACCACTTTTAAGTGTCTCTGGGCTTTCTGGTGTTAATATTATTTGTCCATTACAGTTGTTTTTAGACTTTTTCTTGTTCTCCCATTGGGCTTTCTTATTTTTTTTTTCTATGATGAGAGTTAATTCTGTTCTGTTAATTACACTTCAGGGCCTCAGGCTCTCATGACACACAAGGTTCCTGAAGTTAATAATAAATAGCTTTATGTTTCTTAACCATTGAAAATTTTAAGACAACACATTTAAGCAGAACATTGTTTAAAAGCTTTTATTAATACTAAGCTGCTAACAATTTTTATAATATCTTCCTGAATCTTTCCAGGATTGGGATTCACTAAAAGCAACCCCACTGTGCCAACACAGCAGTATACCCAGCTAATCATAAGCATCAAGAATATTTTGAAATCCTGTCTTGCAGAATTTATTCTTGTTTTGTTTGTTTTAATGAATCATTCTCAATGTCCTTGCCAATGCTTATTTTTAGTGCTTCATGATTTGAGAATTGATATTATGAGTATTAAAGCTGTTTTCCTTTGCACATTAAGGTAGTTAAGACAACATGTTCTAGAGATTTAAACTTTTTCACGTATTTAATCTGCTTCTAGAAAGTCACTTAGAGAATGACTGCTAGTCTCCATCCATGTAGACAATCTGTACTGAGTGATATTTTCACAATGGAAATAGCAGAGACAGAATAGAGATGTAAGAGCCATCTCTCTATATTCCATAGCTATCTGTCATTGGGAATCGTAATTATTAGGAAAGGTGCACAAGCCCCTACCTATGAATAAAAGAGATGCTCTAATGATCTGTGGGCAGTTGATGTAGAGAAGATTGTTATCTGTTTCTTGCCTTCAGTGTAATTCAACCAGTATTATGGTGATTGTTGTTCCTAAAATTTGCCTTGGTATCTAATTTACTCATTCACCCACTCAGCAACTACTTATTGAGTTTTTTCCCGAAGTATCAGCAGTGTGCTATGCACTAGAGACACAATGATGAGCAACATACACATGGTCTTTACACAGAACTCATGGACTAACGAAGGGGGGCAAAATGTAAAGGAACACGTGTCTGTGAGTTTGATAGTGTAGAAATTGACTTGGTTCACTTATTTAAGGAAGTGATGACTGAGCCAAGGGAGGGATAGGGATTAGTTTAAGAGGGAAGAAAAGAGCATTCCTGGAAGGAGAAATTGTATAAAGGCCATTGGATGCATGAGGGCATGAGGACGGAAGACAAGCTGTGGGCTAAAGGACAGGGTGTGCACCTGAGCAGCGTGGTAGGGATGAGACTGTAGAGTGAGGTGGGAATCGGGCCACACACAGCCTTGAGTTTCACATTAAGACATTTTGTATCTTTTGTAAGAAAAAAGATAGACCATTGAAGAGTTCCATCAGAAGAGGTGACATAACCAGATTGACATTTTGAAGGAGTTACTCTGTGTTTCTCAAGGGTAGATATTCGTCTAAATCAAAATGTTATGTTTTTCGGGTCACCTGAGTGGCTCAGTCGTTAAGCGTCTGCCTTTGGCTCAGGGCGTGATCCCAGAGTTCTGGGATTGAGACCCACGTCAGGCTCTTCCGCTGGGAGCCTGCTTCTTTCTCTCCCACTCCCCCTGCTTGTGTTCCCTCTCTCGCTGGCTGTCTTTCTCTCTGTTAAATAAATAAATAAAATCTTTAAAAAAAAATGCTATGTTTTTCATATATTTTTATACATTTCATTTTCTTTTCCATTGTTTTACTTTTTTCCCCCAGACATATAAGTGTATGTTTCCTTCCTTGATTTTTTAAAAGCAGATTAAACTGATTCGCCAATTGGTCAAAGTCTTTCCTTTCAAAATGAGAAGGTCATGTATTTTAGTCTTGAGATGATGAAACTTGACTCAGTCACAAGGAACCACATGTACTTTTCTAGGGACAAAACTGGCTCTACATGATGTTGCTTTGACATTTGATTAACTGCCATTTTTTTCCCTTTGGCTGTTACTGATATTTGAAACATTTTACAGATTTGCTATTTGTAATAACATCCTGTCCATCAGCTAGTTTCAATGCTGAGATTTGTGTATGCAACTCCCACTGAAATCAATGGCAGCTCTGGGAACCAATCCAAGAGCAGACTTGGCTCAGAGTCCACAGTGGCCTGTAGAAGTGACTTCATTTATTCTTTTAGTTTGATACATATAGACCATTCTTTGATTTTATTTACTGAAAATATCAATATACCTAAGATCTAACGAAAAGGATATGTTATGTTTATATATCCACCATATATAGGATGTTAACTTCTTACCTTCTTTTCTTCCAATATAAATCTTTATCCACATGATTTTATTCATTCAAATATATATAATGAGATATTTCAGAAAAGAGACCTGGAATACCCTATTTGACATTTCTTCAATTTGCTGAGGTCCTATCACCTGTCAAAGTCTTTATCAACCATACTTTCTCTTTTTGAAACTGATTAGAGTTCATCATTCTGAGTAAGGGACAGGCTGGGCTAGGTTGGGAGAGATAGGTAGGGGGCTAAGGGATCAGGCTCACAAAAATCACAAAAATGCAGAGGTGTAAGGAAACCAGAGCTAAGGGAACAAACCAGACCACCTGGCCCTAGGTATCAGAGGTGCAGTCTTGTTATAACAGCTACTTGTAACCAACAAATATTACCATCAGATAGCCATCAGAAAGAATGATTACACAACATTTGCAGCAACATGGACGGGACTGGAGGAGATTATGCTAAGTAAAATAAGTCAAGCAGAGAAAGACAATTATCATATGCTTTCACTCATTTATGGAACATAAGAAATAGGAAGATCGGTAGGAGAAGGAAGGGAAGAATGAATGGGGGGTTAAACAGAAGGGGGAATGAACCATGAGAGACTGTGGACTCTGGGAAACAAACCGAGGGCTTCAGAGGGGAGGGGGGTGGGGGATTGGGATAGGCCAGTGATGGGTATTAAGGAGGGCACGTATTGCATGGTGCACTGGGTGTATGCAAGTAATGAATCATGGAACATTGCATCAAGAACTGGGGATGTACTGTATGGTGACTAATATAACAAAATAAATATTATTTAAAAAAAAGAAGAAGAATTACCAGACCCTAAAAGGGAAGTAAGTCATTTAAGATGCTATCACTAGTCCTTACTCAGTGGTGCTATCAATAGAGATGTTAAAAGGATTTAAGTACCCTGGTGAGCTTTCAATAAAAGACCAACCCTACAAGCCCTCAGTGACAATCTGTCAGGACCCCTCTCACTCCAGAGAGCTTTTTCTGTATCCTCACTTAATAAAACTATCTCCATACTCACTCTCCTTTGTCGCTGAAATTCGTTCTTGGACTCTGTGAGACAAGAACCTCACTCTCCCTCTTCAATTCTTTCCTTTTCATACCTACTGTATTTCATCTTTTCTTAGTAACTACATGGAGTATCACATATTTACTTGCATGATTTGTCCTCCAGGACACTATTCTCCCCCTCTTGATTTATGAGAATTTTTTCCTTCATATTTGTGTCCCTAACCTTCAATATACGTTATGCCTTCAGTGAGTGCTCGGAGGGAGATAGGAATATCACTAAGAGGGAAAGTGCGTAGTGGGCCTAGTAGAAACTAGTGTGCCCAAAGAAAAAAATTCTGTGTGTAGATATTGTTTATCATTGACTAATGTATACAGTAAATATTCAAGTAAATCGGTAGATGTAGACAGATACAGAGGTGATAGATGATAAATTGATAGTAAGACAAAAGGAACACTTGGAAAATGTGAAAATTTCGTAGAGAAAAGAACATACAACTAAGAAATTGATGTTTTCCACCTTTCCATCTTAGAATCCAAACGTAAGTTTTGAAAAATAAGGACTCTTCAATAATGAATAGTTAGTAGCATTAAAATACGATTCTTGAGTTTGATTTTCTGAGATGTGTTAGACTGACCACACAAACATGTTTTCACAGATCGCCACTTTAAAAACAACAACAAATACTGACTGACCAATCAAAATCAAATCCTGAACTCAGACAATTTAAAATAAACAATTAGATTTGGAAATAGAATGTCAAGTAAGAGTAAGTTTAAATCTCTCTTATCTTAAAATGACAAGTTTCCCTAAACTCTATACCATTGATCTTTTGGTCATTTTGCTGCTTGCTTTTGTGGACAAATGTTGAACGAGAATTATGCCTATTTTATTTGTTCCCACTTCCTCCAATGCAACTCCTTTTCCAAACCCAGGAGTGATACACAAAATGTCAGAGCACTGATTTATTTATTTATTAATTTTTGTGCCACAGCATATTTGCCTATTTTGTATACTTGATTTCAGAATTTGGATTCATTTAGGTGGAGTCCAGGGTCTAGCCTGTTGGGGTGGGTAGAAGTCTTCCTGGACTCAGAGACATTTCTTTAAATTAAGCTTGAAACTTTTCCATGATAATCTGGCACCATAAAGGGCCACCCTCCCTTGGATAAGGGTTGACAAGAATTAACCACAACCACTATCCCCAACATTAGAAAAGGCTGCTTTAGGACTGGGCAAAATAACTAAAAAAAAAAAAAAGGAAGGGAAACATACTTATTGTTGTAAATGTTGGTGCAGGGTTAGGATTTCACAGGGATTTATATATCCATGTATGCAAGGACTGCCTGGCCAAGGAACCCTCAAACTACAGAATTATTTTAAAGTGATCCCTGATATGCTCCGAAGCACAATAAAGCCAGGGGGAAAAGGCAATTACAAAAATCCTCATATACATATCTTCCTCAGCTGAGTGAGTTATGCCCCACTCCATAAATCCATCATAAATTGAAATATCATAAAGTTGAAAATGCATTCAATACACCTAACCTACCAAGCATCATTGCATAGCTTAGCCTACCTTAAATGTGTTCAGAACAGTCACATTAGCCTGCAGTTGGGCAAGATCATCTAACACAAAGCCTATTTTATAATAAAGTATTGACTATTTCATGTAATTTGTTGACTTGAATACTGTACTAACAGTGAAAACCAGAATAGTTTTAAGTGTATCAGTTGTTGACCCTCATGGTCACATAGCTGACTGCCGAGGACCAGGAGAAAGTATCTTACTTCATATTGCTAGCCTGGGAAGAGAGCAGAATTCAAATTTTGAAATATGGTTTCTACTGAATGTGTATCACTTTCACACCATCGTAAAGTCAAAAAATTGTAATTCAAACCAATATAAGTTGGGGCCGTCTGTATTTGGGAATTAGGAAATACAGTTATTGGTATTTCTAGGGAGTTACTTCTTATCCTTGTGTTGTGGGATGGTGGGGTCTGGTTGGTTAGGGAAAAGGGCAGGGGGGAAACTCAATGTGGGAAATGAAGAAGAGTTCAGCTAGTGGCAGCAACTGTGAGGATGGCGTGCTGGGAGTGGACCATCCTCGTGTGCAGCCTTCCTGACTGGATTAACAGCAGCACTGCCAGTGGGAAGCCACCTGTGGGTGAGATCGTGGTTGCTGAGGCAGAACCAAGTGGGCCACTAGCAGCAGGAGCTGGGCATCGTAGGCCAAGATAGGTTCTATAAGGTCCTATTTTGGGACAGAAGACTGATAATGATGCATGTGACAGGGGCTGAAGGTGCCTTTCCAGATTCTAAGAATACAACCACAGTATTCTTTCAGTACCTATTACAAGGGGGCATTAGGATAAAGTTGTTATTTGTATTTGAATGGAAACCAGTATATTTTATTGAAATTCAAATTTATAGGTTATTGAAATTGCATTCCTAATATTTTACCTACTTCTTGATATTTCATGAGTTTAAAAAATCCCTCTACTGAGAAAAGCCATAAAATAGATGAAAAAGTTTTTTTATGCTTGCTCCCAAAAGGAATGCAAGTTATATATTTTTTTGGGAAAAATTCAGGAAACCATGTAGGCTATGCTACTGGGACTGGGATGATCTAGCCTAGCTTCTTAGACTTTTAGGACTGTGAAGGCAAAGTAAGTATATTTTGTACCATAATCTGATTCACACTCACAGACAAAAACAAAAGTTTGAAGAGAGTATTTCCTCTTATTGCATGTTATATTCTCTAATATTTTGTTTTATTATATTTTATAACAAAATACTAGCTGTGACCCATGAAGCTGAGGTCATTACCTAGTAGTGGGTCATGTTGTCCAGTTATAAAATAGTGATCAAAGAGAACCATATAGAAATCACACTCGGTCTGTGTTGTCCTGGTTATTTTTCCATAATGGCCATTTCCAAAAGAGCAAACACTCTGTGTTACCTTAAGCAAAACTGCAATAACTTGTGTTTCCCTTCTCTTATACAGATCACTGCAGTCATATGAGATATGATACTATTTGATCTTCTTTGGCTGATCTCTAAAATATAACTGTGTACAAGTTTACTTACATTTGTGACATTTTCTCAGAAAGAATCAATAAATAATCACTTAAGGCTTAGGGAAAAAAGAAAGAAAAATTTACTTCCGAACAATTAAATATGGTGCATTATCTAGAGAGGAAAAAAAAAAGTAGTGGAGGACATCACTGGGATAAGTGGCAAATTTCAAATTCTGAATGTGAATTACATAGCAGTATTGTATCCAAATTAGATTTCCTGATTATAATTGTATAGTGGTTATATAAGAACGTCCCTGTTCTTGGAAAATACATATTGAAGTATTTCAAGATATAGGTGTGTAATGTCTGCAGTTTCATCTCAAATAGCAAATGGTTCAGAAAAAAAAAAAGATATGAGGATGTGTGGATGTAGAGAAGGAGAAGCATGTAATGATGAACAAACAGGGAAAAAGTTAACACCTGTTGAATCTGGCTAACAGATTCCAGATTTACACCATTCTTCATCCCATTCACACAATTTTAATATACTTTTGAAATTATATCAAAGCAAAAGCCTAAAAAAAGAAATATACTTCTAAATAACTTACGTTTATGGAAGAAATCATAATGGAAATTTAAAAATGTTTTGATCCGAATGATAAAAATGGTGTTTTGAGTATAGGTGAAAAAAGAACATAGAATATCTTCAACTTCAAATGCATAGCCTTCGCCAGCTGTCTCAAGATGTTAGCAAAAGAACATTCGCCCTCTCCCAGAAGACACACAATTGAAGGAATACAATAATTAAGAATAGAAATTAATAAAATAGAACACAAATAAACAACAGAGAGGATCAACAATGTCAAAAGTTGTTTCTTTGAAAAGTCAAAAAAAATCAGCAAACTTCTGGCAAGATTCATCTAGTGAAAAAGAGAAGGCAATGAGAAGCAAGTCAGAAATGATGAGATGCTGCAGACTTCCATATACAGTAAGAGAGAATGGCTTTTGTGGAGACTTCTACAAAGCACTAAATAAAAATATATATATATATATATATATATCTAAGTTTACCGAACTTTATTGAAGGGAGTTTGGAAAAAAATAATCCCGAATTTCTTTTATGAGGTTTGCAAAAATTGCATTTCAAAATCTGACAATAATACCGTAATAAAAAATTACAGAACAAACACGTTTATAACTGGGTGTTATATCCAACTGATAAATTATTGAACACTACTTCTGAAACTAATGATGTACTATATGTTGGCTAATTAAATTTAAATAAAAAAATAAACACATTTCTGAACATAGATATATACATCCTAAATTAAATACTAGAGGAATGAATGCAGCTGTATATAAAAGTACTCTATATAATTAACAATTTGGGTTATCCAAGAAACCAAAGAAAACTTCCTCAATCTGATGAAGGGTATCTACGAATTACCTGCTGCACTGATAACTTGAAATCTTTTCTTTTGAGGTCAGGAACTAGATCAATTGTCTACTTATCACTACTTCTATTTAACATTGCGCTGGAGGAGGTCTTAGCATGGACATGGAGGTAAGAAAAAAAAGTTGAAGAAAAACATACTGTCATCAGTTTGACATGATGATATGACAAATCCAAGAAAATAATAGAGCTAATATGAAGGCTTAGCAAGGTTTCTGTAAGCAAAATGAAATATCAAATAACTAATTGTACTTCTAAAAATAAAGAGATGGACACAGAGAGAGCGCATTCTACTGACCCTGCCTGATGGTACCCTTCAGGAGGAGTAGTGTTGTTTTGCATCCCCTTCCTCCTTGCCTGCAGAGGTTTTAACAGAAGCTGGAGGAGCCTCCTTAGGCCACAAGATGAAAACCAGGTGCTGAGAATGACAGAGCACCTACATGGGAAGGATATGGTCTCCTGATACCATGAAGCCACCATTTTTCCTCAGTCTATTATGAGAAAGAAATCTCCATTTGTATCTTTTTTAAGCCAGAACTATTTTGTACTTTGCTGCAGGAGCAAAACCAGTATTCTAATTAATATAGCTAGGAAAAGTTAAGAGAAGAGAAATTTAAAAATATATTACTGGAGAATTTGGAAGATATCCATGACAATCTGGGCTGAAGGAATGGTCTCTGGCATCTCTATGAGGGATGTAAGACTGAAGTCTCTTTAAGTGTAAATATCCTTTAATTGGGGAAAAAATGTGAACTTTGGAACTAAAAATGTATTCTATGGCTAGTTACTCCAAGTATATCTATGTATATAATGAGACCATGCACACCGAAATATACTGAAGAATTCTAAATAGCTAAATCCTTAGATGCTGTGATTGATATCTGTTTTCAGGGAAATGGAAAGATAAGATTTGGCCTCACAGCTAAAGAAGCAGGCTGTTCCTTTAGTCCTCAAGGGGCACAAAGGACATAGGTAGTAGCTGGGGGGCCTCATCAGGACTTCTGAAGCATTTGCTCTCAGCCTATAGCAAGTTAGTGTGGAGTGTGCGATATGTATGGGAATGCATGCACATGTGTGTCTGTGTGTGGGGGGGTGTTCAGGTCATTTCCAATTTATGTGGTTAATTTTGTCTAACTAAGTAAGAGTAGAAAATGCAATTTATCAAGCCAGAAGAGGCAATTAATTATTCATGTTTTGTTTTCTTTCTGCCTTTCCAGTCTTTCTAGTTGTTCTCTATCACCTGCTCGCGGTGTATTGGCAGCTGCATCTCAGGGCAGTATGTCCGTGTGTGTGTCATAGCTCATCGTTACACTGAGCCAGTAGAGAACAGTGGGGAAAGCTTTGCATTTAAACTTGATTTCAAGTTTTCAAATAGCTACATTCTATTTTTTGATTTGGGGCAAAAATTTAGATCTCAACTCCTCATTAATAAAATAATAAGATGGGGTATCTGCCATGCCTGTTTCAGACCAGAATACATTCTGAAGTTAAAAAAAAAAAACATCAGTCTGAACCTTGACTTTGCCACTATCTAGTCATATCTTCTTAGGCCTATCAACAAAATTTCTGGGCCTTGTCATTCCCATCTGACAAAATGATACTAAATACACACACAACAGAATTTTTATTAATATTAAATGAATTAATGGAGGTGAAAGTGTATAGAACAAGGCCTCACATTAGTGAACCCTTAAAAAAAGTTGATGTAATTAATTTATCCTCACTTAGGGTTGTATGGAATATCAAATAAGATAATAACGAAAAGGCATTTGATAATTTAAAAGCAATATACAACTATTACAGAATGGCATATTCTTAAATAAGTACCTTCCTTAGAAAGATTACCTCTCTGTATATCATTTAGAGAATGCATCTTCTTAGTCCGCAGTTGTTAACGATATCAAGAATCGGCTGTGCCTTGGACAAGTAGTATCTTGCATAAATTATGCCTTTTCAAAAGTATGATTGGCTATTTTAACATAACAAAGGTCAAAATGAATTTAACCTGAATTTTTATTCCAGTGCAAAATTCATAAAATTCATATTTTATGAAAAAGATTCATGCCATCATATAAAGCTTACTTGCGCTCAAACATGAATTAGAGATATTGAATGAATTTTAATATTCATGATCAAAGATTCTCAGAGGGCTTAAATACCTATTCAAGCCAAATGAGAAAATAAGTATAGTTACGGAATCATTTTTCTCTCTTAGTGAGTTTATGCTATACACTTATGGTAAAATATGCAATGTCTTGATTTCCCAGAGGGAGATTTAAGAAGAAAACTATGAATCTTACGAAAGCCTTGTTCTTTTTTAAGTTATTTAAAAGTTTAATTATTTTAAATAAAATACATTTAAAATACATTAATTATATAAACCATTTCTATAGTGATTGCTCTAAAAAATAAAAACAATTTCATAATTTATGAGTTTTCTAATTTCCAATAAACTATTTTAACATTAGATTTTCTTAAATAAAAGCATTCCCCTATTTCTGAATTATGTAAGATGGAAACAGTCTAGGAATACATTTTTTAATGTTCACTGTTTTATAGTCTTGGTGTTTTTTCAACAATTAAAATTAATTTTTAAGAATTAAACTAAATACCACAGCATTAGAAGATGTAGGATCGTGTATCTATGAGAAGATTTGAAACATAAAGATTCTTTGTTAACACTTAAAATCCAATACAGTTATGTCAACAAGAATGAAGAAGCCAATGACATTTTGTGGCATAGGAACAAAAGGAGTTTTGTGGTGGAAGCTAATTTAATCTGGGCCTAGAAAAATGGATCACATATAGATAAGTGTTATGAGGCAAGACAATCACTTATATTGGGAAAACAGTATGAAAACATGGCCATGGCATGTATATTTGGTGAAAAAGAAACATTAATTTGATACAACCAAAGGATTCATACTGAGAAATAATGAGAGACAATGCTAATAGAAAAAAATTTGGTCAGGTAATTCCCTGGCATTAAATAATAAGCATGGGTAAATTAATCTGATAGAATAAACAATATATTGCCACTGAAACATCGAGATAGTACTAGAATGATAGTGCTGTTCTACCAATTAAATGAATGTTAATTATAATTTGTAGAATATGTAGACATATATTCAAAAAGTTTGAAAATCTTTCTGTTGCCTTAAAGTCAGGGTACAAAAATATATTACATAAAATAATTGTGGTAAAGATGACAAAATAATAGTAGTCATCACTTATTAAGTGCTTATGGAATTGTATTAACTTGTTTATTCCTAACAAAAATCCTTTTGACAGATGAGGAAATGGCTCTATACCCCCCACTTTTTTATCTTTACACTCCAGAGGTGAGAGATTTACAATTATCATACTTTTTAAACTAGAAAAGAAATTCAAATATCCATGTTTAATATTTTCTCTCCATAATTTGAGATTATTTGAAAACAATTATTTTCTTACTTATTACTAAGAGGTCATCTTTATCATAAAGAGACATTGGGTTTATTTACTCAGAAATACCTGTTAGGTATGATATAACAGAATCAACCACCTGTCATCAACTAAAAATGTCAATAATTTTGAATAATGGTTTTATTTACTTTTTCCTTTTTTTTTCCTTTGGTAAAAGAAAAATGTATAACTCATCTTAAAATTAAAGCCTTTAAGTTTTTTTTACCATAAATAAGCAGGAAAACTCTGTGTGGACCAAAGATGTCACCCATTACAACATATTTTAAAATATTAATACATTTCAAGGTCTTCTTCATGTAGGTTTAGCTACATTAAAATCAACCTGTAACATCATGTGCTTCCACTGGCTTTAATGTTTTTGCTACACAAACTTGCCTATGAATGATGTGTTAAATGAATGTATCTAATATCTTACCCCTGAATCCGTAAAAATATCCTAATCAAAGCAGCAGCTACACCGGTGGTTAACTTTAGATGGTTACTTGAGAAAATATCTTCCATGGTATGTACATATTCCTTTCAATAATTCACAAGAGATTAATCATTATTATGTTTCTTATTGAAATGTTTATATTTCCAACTACATATTTTGTTTTATAAATATTTCTTCAAATATTCAGCATTTTGTTTTCCACAGATATTTATTGAGCAATTCATGTGGTTCAATGTAATCGTATTTCCCGTGTAAATTCCCCCCCCCAAAAAATTTTTTTAACCACTGAAGGAAAAGCAGGCATTTCTTCAGTAGTATGTGCCTTTCTGTTTTCTATTAAGAAAACTGAAAAGATGTTTCTAAACATTTACCTTTAACATAGTGAAGCTTATTAAAGTTTTATTAAATTTATTACATGATTTTGAATATTGTTAGAAAAAATCTATAATGTCTTCAAATTTTGGATGTTACTGCTCAGATGTCTTGTTTCTGATTGTAGCATTGTGTTTTTATTATCTAGTATCTCAGCTTATTCTATACCTTACAATCAAGCTCATGGTTACCATATATCTATATCCATTGTTTCATGGAGACTTCTTGAAAATTTTGAATTATAATGACTGAATATTTAATTTTTTAAAATTTTCAACATTTTTATTATAGTAAAATATGTGTAACATACAAATTACCATTTTAATTATTTTTAAGCTAATAGTTCAGTGACATTTAGTACATTCACATTGCTGTGCAGTGTCCCCACTATCCACCCCCAGAATGTTTTTATTTGCCTTTCCTTTTTTTTTATTGGGTATAATTGACATATAACACTATATTAGTTTCAGGTGTACAACATAATGGTTTGAAATTTGTATGCACAGCAAGATGATCACCGTAATAAGTCTATCATCCATCACCATACACAGTTATAAAATTTTTTCTTGTGATGAGAACTTTTAAGATTTACTCTCTTAGCAACTTTCGGATATGCATTATGGTATTATTAACTATAGTTACCATGCTGTATATCACATCCCCATGATTTATTTGTAACTGGAAGTCTGTACCTTTTAACTTCCTTCATTCATTTTGCTCACCTCCCACCTCACTTTTCCTTTGGCAACCACTAATCTGTTCTCTGTATCTATGAGCTTGGTTTTTTGTTTTGTTTTATTTATTTTTTAATTTTGTTTTTTTATTTTTTTAGATTCCACCTATAAGTTAAATCATGATATTTGTCCTTCTCTGACTTATTTCATTTAACATAATGCCTTCAAGTTCCATTCATGTGACAGCAAGATTCCATTCTTTTTTATGGCTGAGTAGTGTGTGTGTGTGTGTGTGTGTGTGTGTGTGTGTGTGTATGCCACATCTTTTTATCCGTTTTTTCAAGAATAAACTTTTAGACTATTTCCATATCTTGGCTCTTGTAAATAATGCTGCAATGAACATAGAGGTGCATAAATCTTTTCTAATTAGTGTTTTCATTTTCTTTGGATAAAGACCCAGATGTGGAATTGCTGGATCATATGGTAGTTCTATTTTTAATTAAAAAACTCCCAAAACTTCATACTGTTTTCCATGATGGCTCTAACAATTTATATTCCCACCAGCAGTGCATAGGTGTTCCCTTTTCTCCACATCCTCACCTACCCTGGATATTTCTTCTCTTTTTGATAACTGCTATTGTAACAAGTATGAGGTGATACCTCATTGTGGTTTTGATGTGCATCTCCCTGATGATTAGTGATGTTGAGTATCTTTTCACGTGCCATGTTGGCTACTTGTATGCCTTCTTTGGAAAAGTGTCTATTCAGGTCCTCTGCCCATTTTGGATCATTGGTTAACATCGTGGAAATTTTTCTTAATGCTAAGCCACACACATTTTCACACTACTGTTAAAATGGTTTTCTAAAACCTCTCTGAATAGACTGAGAAGCTATAAACCCTAAGAGAAGATGGTGTAATTGATGGATATATAGTGAAAGATTATCAATCAGGCCTTAAATGCAATTGATAAAAGTTCCTTAAAACTTTTAAATTCTAGCAAGATACTTATTTTTTGAAAGCATATATGAAAGGGAAACTGTGAGCTTAAACAAAGAGAAAATTATTATGAAAAAGCTGTATGCCTCAAAATGCCTCAAAATGATATTACGAGTTCTAAAATTGGTAAAGAAGTCAAGATGACTAATAATGGTTGTGAATAGTAATGCATCCCTGGGATGATGTGCATTATTGCTAATGGCAACACTGTTCAGGAGAATTGATTCTGAGTGTGAAGAAGCTTTGACTCAGACTTGAATACTGAGTATAAAAGAAAAAGTGACCTATAACTTTGTGTATAAAGCTGTGCTATTGAAATGGTAAAGAACATTTTGTATGTGTATGCATACACAGCATAGTGTTTGGGAAGTTGTTATTTCTCAAAAACCTATCATACCTTTAATGGTTCATAAAATTAAGTAAATACAGTATTTATATAGTATGTCTACTTTACTTCCTCTCTACTCAAATTGTGGGAAAAAGGAAACACTGGGGTAGAGAATTTTTGTTGAATTTCATATCCCTGTAATTTCAGATTACTAATATAAATTAAGTAGTCAAGTGTTTTTCAAGTGCCACTCATTCCTTAGGAGCTATTTAAAACTCTGGCCATATCCATTTTCTGTTTTGTGAGCTTTGTGCATAAAAGGCAGTCTGTAAATAATAAATGAGAAATAATTACAGAATCATAAATTTGGCAGTAAGTGACTGAGTCTTACTGGATCATGCTGAAATAATAGTGTTTTTACACAAAAAGGGGAGAAAAGAAGGGAAAGAAAATTCTAGAAAATGCATCAGAGGAGAAATCTTTTCTTGTTTTAGCTTTTTTTTTTCCCCCTTAACAAAAATCCTTGGGGCACCTGACTGGCTCAGTAGTAGAACATGCAACTCTTGATCTTGGGGTTGTAAATTTGAGCCCTGCGTTGGGTGTAGAGATTGCTCAAAAATAAAATCTTACAAAACAAGAGAGAACAATCCTTCACTAGCATATTTTAAATCCTCCTTCGCAACTCTAAAATAAACGGATAATTCAGTACTGAGTACGCAGAGCATCTGTTCTGTATTAATTGATAGTATCCACTGAGATGGTGCAAAATGAAAAAGGAAAGCCACTGGATGAGAACTTAGGTCCAAAAGGAGACTTACAGATGTGTTTTATCTAATCATTTTGTAAAAATAGATTACTAGCATAAAAGGGGGAAGAGTTTTCCACGTTTCTTATATTTTGATAACTGGAATTGAAATCCCGAAGTATATAAAGAGAACAGTGGTGCGAAAGCACAATCTGTACTATTTATAACTGTTTTTGTGTGGAGCACCAGGCTTTACCTCAGAAAAGGGGCCAGGACTTACACTGTGTATGTATTTATGTTACATGAGGTACCTAAAGTAGTCAAATCCATGGAGCCAGAAGGTAGGGCAGTGGTTGCCAGAGACAGGAGCAGGGGGAATGGAGAGTTACTGTTGAATAGGTACAGAGTTTCAGCTTGAGGGGATGAAGAGAATGGAAGAAGTATGCTCTTGATGGTGGCACAACAGTGTGAATGTATTTAATGGTACTAAAACGTACCTTTACCAATGGTTAAAATGGTAACTTTTATTTTATATGCTTTAGGATAATAAAAAAGTTTTTAAGATGGGGTATGTGTACTTCTGGGGGCAAACAAAATCTTTCTAAGGGGTACATGACACCAGATGTGTTTAAGGGAATCCTATTTTCGGTCTTCGACCTCTATATGTTCTTTTCTAGAACTGATCTGCCTTGAAGCATTCTTGTGAATAGACTAGTCTACTTGCTGCCTCCACTACCACAATCACTTTGTTTCCACATTAGAGAGAAGACATCTGTCACCCACCTTGAATAATGTTATGGTGCGAAACCCAAAGGGCACCAAACCAAAATAAAATTCAAAATATTAAAGGAACAAAAGTTCCTTTAATTAAGGTACAATAAGCCCTTAATAGGGATTGTTGTCTTTTCCTTCCAAAGATATTTCTTTCAAAAATGTATATGAAGTTTCAGTTATACCAGATTAAATAGTTCTAGAGATAGACAGTATATTATAGTGCCTACAGTTAAAAACACTGTGTGCATATTTAAAATTTTACTAAAGCTCCACCTTGCACCATTTTCTATCCTATCTCACTTTATCTTTATATGAGTTATCACTGACAAAAGTAATTTTTTACTCCTTCCAGTAAAGTATGAGCTATTTGCTCATTGCTTTATTTTTGGCACCTGTTATATAGTAGCTGCTCAGAACCTATGTGTTTAATGAATGAATAAGGGGAAAAATGGAAGGAAGGAAAGAAAAGTTAAGAAGAGAATGAAAGAAAAGTTAAGAAGAGAATGAAATAAAAATTTAAAAAGAGAAAGAGGGAGAAAAAAGAAAATGGATTTACTTCCCTTTACATATAAACACTGAAGGATATGAAAACATATCTTCGAGCTTCAATTCAGTGTTGCATGCTTTCTAGAAGTTCCGAGGTTCACTTTTACTTTTATCCAGCTGTACAAATGTATAGTCATGTTGCAGAATTCAAAATCATGCCGCACTATTTCATATCTGAAAATCTCCGGCTTGCTTTTCCCTTCCTCATCCTTCTTCTTTTTCACTAGAAAGTCTGCCCCCACTGAAACCTTAAATCATGATGCCTGTGTGCATCGTTCCTCCTGGAACTATTCAAAACCTCCAAGAATCCTACTGATTACTCCTATTCTCCATGGTCACATCCTCCTAGCTTCCTCACAGCACATATACGCTGTCACTTTTCAAATGTTCACTGCATTCCATGCTATTCTTAGTGATTTGTTTGCTAACTGCTTCATGTACGTTGTTCTTAATTTCTGAAATATTTTGAGAGCTGGGCAGAGACTTACCTTTCCATTTCTCACTTGTGGGACACATAACAGAATAAACTAAAGACATGACCTGTTTTATTCCTGCATTCAAGGGAACTTACTCCAATACTTCTGCCCCAATATCTGATGTTTTCACCCTCTCCAGCAAATATTATCTTTAGTCCTCAATCCCGTATTACTCAACACCATTCATCAATCTCTCCCTGTATCTCTCTCAGTTGGTTTTCCTTTGGTTGCAGTGATATGATTTATGTTTGATTTATCCAGGGTCTGTATCCAGTGCCTACACTGGTTTCTTCTTTTTTCTACCAGTACACCTTGTGTAGATGATGAAACAATGCATCCCTCAGTTCAACAAAAACTTTATTCATGATTATTATGTTTATGTCTGCTCTTATTCTTCAATACATATTTACTGATTACTCACTATGTGCAAGACACCATACTCAGCATCTCATTCACTTTATGCCAGCAGTTTGAGGCTAATGGGTTTGTATAATATGGAATAGCTGTCTCTCAGTAAATATCATTTCAGGGAAGATAGTAGAGATCTCAGAACTGACCACTAAAATGAAAGAAACTGATATCTGAAAACCTTTCTGATGGAGAAATGCCTTCTCTAAGCGTCTAAATAAAGTGGCTGTAATAGTCCTGCTACTTCCTAACTCAGTCCCGGGCTTTCCTCCCTTGCAGTCTATACAAGTCTATACATAAAACCAGGAATTGATGAAGGCAGAAGTCCTAGAGAGGATGGAGTTTATGGTAACAGGCAAATGTCTCACCCCACTTGTAGGGACCTAGCAGACATATTGTCTGAGGTGCAGACAAGAAGGGGAAACTGGCATCTCATTCGACATTTGAATGTCTTCTCTCATTTAGGCGGTAGCTTATCGTTCTTAATTGGTTGTCTTCTTAGTAGGTAGACAAGCAAAGAGAAAAAGTCAGCAACTATAGGTAATTGAAGTTCCTAGTTGGACTAGATTGGTTTAGTTAAGTACCAGAAAGTGACCTGAAACCAGTGAGATTTTCTCATGGTCATATTACAAGGGGGAAAAAAATATTAGGCATAACATATTTGAAGATTGGGAAGAAATTTTAAAAATAAATTTTAATTTTTGCATACTACAGAGCTGGAAATGTTCAATAAATCAGCTCATTTGAATAAATGAAGAAGTATGGGAATAAAAGTTGATATAAAATACACTCCGTTCAACATGAAGTAGTGGAAAGTTCATGGACTTCATAGTCAGGGACATTGAAAATTTGAATCATGGCTCTTCCTGTCATCTAGTTGTGTGAACCTGAGCAAGTTGCTCATCATTTCAGTTGTTTTTAATCCAGAAAGTAGGCTCAANTTTCAGTTGTTTTTAATCCATAAAGTAGGCTCAAATTTATATTAGATTAAGATTCGGTGAGGTAATAGACATGTTCCGATCTCCACACATATTAGCCTCTAAAAACTTTGTAACTCCTTTCCTTACTCTTTTTCCTCTCTCCCCAAGAATTGGCACCTGAAAGGGATTATACCTGCAATACAGGTTAAGAAGTCATATGACAATCACATTTGATTACAAAAACAAGTAGTGTAAGAACTCTAAATATAAGGGATGCCTGCCTGAGTGGCTCAGTTGGTTAAGTGTCCAACTCTTGATTTTGGCTCAGGTCATGATCTCAGGGTCCTGAGATGGAGCCATGCACAGCATGGAGCCTGCTTAAGATTCTCTCTCGGGGCGCCTGGGTGGCTAAGTCATTAAGCGTCTGCCTTCGCCTCAGGGTGTGATCCCAGAGCCCTGAGATCGAGCCCCACATCAGGCTCCTCCGCTGGGAGCCTGCTTCTTCCTCTCCCACTCCTCCTGCCTGTGTTCCCTGTCTTGCTGGCTGTCTCTCTGTCAGGTAAATAAATAAAATCTTAAAAAAAAAAAGATTCTCTCTCTCCCTCTCTTTCTGTCCCTTACCCTCTGAAAAAAAACAAAACAAAACTCTAAATATAAGCATCACTTCTAGTGATGACTGCTGGTATTCCTCTGGAATTTGCCAAACAGATGGAATTTTGATAGGCCCAGATTTTGGATGGGGAGAAATCTAGATAGCAGTATGATCAGGGAGGGGAACAACTTTTATTTGAGCAAGTTGGTCATGTGGTTAGCAGTGGTAGATAAATAATTAGGTCGGCTGTGAGATGGGCGAGGTCTCATGGAACTCTTGGAGTGAGTTGTTACCAATAAATCGTTTCCATATAGCAGGTGCCAATGATTACTAATCATTAGCGTCAAACTTCACTTATAAGAAACAATAACTATATAAGGTATGTTATATCTTTTAAATTAATTGTCTCAACTGAAAGTTAGGAATGTTGATAGTTTGTTCCAGACGTTTTAAACTAAATCCTGAGTAAACACGTAAGAACAGTACTTACCTCCTGACATTTGAAAAATCCGTTTTCTAAATCTTTTGTTCCCTTTCACTAAGCCAATCACCTTTAGTTCTATTTTCTTATGTTCAAAATGATAAGTAATGTTTTATTTACCTGACAAGCCTACTCCTAAAAAATTGTTCAACTCAAGAAGTCTGAAAATTTGGCTGCATTTCAAATGAACTAATCAGAAATTAGTAAAATAACATGAAGAACTTGGAAGGGGAAAACTAACAAAACATTCTCATTTACCGGTAGGTAACTTAACTTGACCTTTGCTTAAATACATAGATTTGCACCTCATCCTTCATTTTAAGTTTATTTGCCATTTCCTTTAAAGCAGCAGTTCTTAACATAAGAGGCACATGATAATAACTTGGACAGATTTTTAAATTTATCAATGCTGAGGGCCCACCTGCAGAGATTCTGTTTTAATTGGCCTGGGCTGGAGCTTGCGTATCATTTGTTTCCAGAACTTAGGTGATGCTAATGTGAAGTTACACTTGAGAGGAATTTCTCTAAGGCTCCCTTCAGCTCTTCCAGAAATGGTGAGTTACTCTGTTTTTTTTTGGGGGGGGTCTCATAGACCTATTCATAATTCTGATAGCATTTGTCACACAGTATTGTAATATATCTATTTATACGTCAGTCCTCTGGATCTGGATCTGAGAATGTAGGAAATAGAAGCTCCTTGTTGAGTATCCAACATCTACCAGTGTCTGAGGTGTTTGGGACAGAGGTGATGACCTTTGTGTGCGTGGTTCAACTCTATGTGGTTATTTTAAAACATACCTCAGGAAAAGCAAAGAGGCAACTTGTGGCAGGAATCCTGAGCTAGGGTCCTTTTCCAAAGGTCTAGACTCCGGGTGTGAGCAGGGTTGTCAGACTGTAAAATGCCTAGGCAGCAACTCAAAATAGATGATTTCTCATCATGCTCATCAATGAATGAACATCAAAAGATGTGGCTGTGTAGATGTTCATGTGAGGTAATCGATAAAGATTGGTGCAAATGTTAAAGGAATAATAGTACAGACGATGGTTCTGGGAGAAGACAATTTTAGGTAGAAAAATGCTTGATTATGATTCCTTCAATACTTCTGCTTTTTAACTTCTTCCAATTTGCCACACAGATACAAGAACATTACTTACAGTTTATTTTCTTTATAAAAGTTATGAGATTATGGGGCACCTGGGTGGCTCAGTCAGTCGGGCATCTGACTCTTGATTTCGGCTCAGGTCATGATCTCAGGGTCGTGGAATCCAGCATCTCGTTGGGCTTCTTGCTCAGAGGGCAGCTGCTAGAGATTCTCTCTCTCTCCCTTTCCCTCTGCCCCTCCTCCCAACATGTGCGTGCTTGTGCTTTCTCTCTCTCTCTCTCATAAATAATAAATCTAAAAAAAAAAAAAGACACCAAATTAAATAGTGTTCTTTAAGGAAGTACTAACAGGCATTCAGACACCGGATTATCTTTCTCTTCTCAATTAAATGCTATTATTGGAACGTTAATCTCATTTTAAGTATCAGTTGATAGGCTTTAAACTCTTACCGATGCTAAGGATAAAGGCAAGCTAATTGCAGATTAACAGCATTTTAAAACAAATATAGAAGTAATAAGTGGTTTGCACACATTTTAGAAAATCCAGGAAATACATCATTCTAAGTGAGAGAACAAAACTTCCCCTTGCCTCTCATGGAAGAATGACCAAAACTCAGTGGTCTTAGTCCACACGGAAGAGGGATTGGTCAGAACAGACTTAGAAATGAGGGTCAGTTCTTCCCGTGAGACTGATGAAGAGGCACATTGGTACCCAAACTCCACCATTTTATCGTCTGAGAAATGTTTTGCCATGCTTCTGGTACCTGCTTGGCAGTCTGTTTCTTGCTCTTTAATCGGACCTGCTTAAATCTCAAGGCATTAGGCCTTGCTGTATCTTAACACACTATGAGCTAGAAAAGGAGCATCAACAGAAATCAATATTGCTATAGATATTTCTCTCATATAATTTCATATTTTATAAAAATATGTTGTGAAAATGGAAGAACGAATGTGTAATCAATCCAATATACTAAGGCTTCCTTACAGGTGTGCAAGGTTCTTTTTACTGAAAGGTAGAAGATAACTGAAACACAGTCCGCAGGAACTAGTACCATTAGGGAATTTCAGAACAAGGGGATGATCTGCAGGACTCCACAGGAAACTCCGAAATAACCCTAGAAAAATATAAGTTTTAGGAAAGCCGAGACACCTGAGTGGACTCTAAAGCATGTATCTTTGGGATGATGGCACACATTTGTTGAGCCCTGCAAATTCTGGGATGATAGGACAGGCGCTGAATGACACACATGCTCAGCTTTTTTCTGTCCTTGAGATCAGTGGGCAAGACCCTCCAAAACAGAGCTGTGCTTTTAAATTCTGGGACAGAACAATTTGCATTTCAATCACCTGAGGTGCTTGTTAACATGAAGATTCATGGACCTTGCACATTGAATTAGAGTCTCCATCAGCAGAGCTCTGGAGTCTGCATTTTAACAGCTCCCTGGGAAATTCTTCTGTATGTTAAACTTGAGAACTTTCCTGCTAGAGTGGAGTGGCAGATAAGACTTTGGAACAGAAACTAGGAGACCTGGATTGTAATATCAGTTCATCTAGTAACTAGATATCCTGCAAGGCCAATTCCATGTTGCCTTTGTTTTGTATTCCCGTTATTGCTTGCAAACAGGCATTCAGTAATGTTTGTGGAGCTTAAGTTAATCAAACATCGTTTAAATCATTTATCGTTTAGATTTCAGTTTCTTCATCTATAATTTGGCTATTCCGAACTAGATGATTTTAACACATCTTCGAGCTCTAACAGTTCATGATTCTAGGACTTTCTGTAAAGAAGGGAGGGGGTAGATTCAGCTTCACATCAAACAGCTACCACTAGTTTCTGACACCATGTCTTAATCTCTTTGGGTTGCTGTAACAAAATATCAGAGACCAAGTGGCTTATAAATAATAGACATTTCTTCCTAGAGGCCAAACATCCAAGATCAGGGTGCCAGCTTTGAGGGGTTCTGATGAAGACCTCTTCCACATTGCAGATTGCTCACTTCTTGCTCTGTCGTCACATGGTGGAAGAGGCAGAGGAGCTCTCTGGTCTCTCTTTTACAAGGACACTAAGCTGATTCATGAGGGCTCTCATTTATCTGGCCTCATGACCTAATCGCCTCCTAACGGTTCCACCTCCTAATATTATCATCTTAGGGGTTAGGTTTCAACATATGAATTTGGAGGGACACAAACATTCACATCATAGCATGCAGCTTTGAGAACCCTAAACCTTTCCTTCCCCTGATATGTATTCTCTGGAGTATGGGGACCTCAGGGGATATGTATTGGCCCCACAGCTGAGAAATCTAAAGAGTAAGAGAACATGACCAGTTGGCTGGTTTAAAGAGCAGCACATAGATGTTCATTGCATTGGGGCTCACCTACACATACAGCTTATAGTAAGGGAAAGAATGCCTGAGGGCTTCTGTGGGGATTGGGTCAGCTCCTATCTGGGCAGTTCACCTAATGGTGCAGGTAGTCATTAGCACAAAAAAGTTGGAGATGGATCAGGGATTACCTACAAGAAAAGTAAATCAGCTTTAAACCCCTGCCAAGCAAGCCAAGAGTCTCAAAGTTAAGTCACCATGACAGTACACAGCAAGTAAGACTTACCTGGCCCTTCCTACCACTTCCAGCTGGGGAGGCCCCAGTTGTAGGCTAGTGATGGGAAACAGAAGAACATCATTACCTCCCTTCCCCATCCAGGCACCCGCCAAAAGCAGTCCCCAGCCAGAGGAGGGGAGCAGATTTAACTCCACACGGAGCTGGAAAT
This sequence comes from Ailuropoda melanoleuca, assembly GCF_002007445.2. NCBI lineage: Eukaryota > Metazoa > Chordata > Mammalia > Carnivora > Ursidae > Ailuropoda > Ailuropoda melanoleuca. The sequence goes on from NC_048224.1 coordinate 97,654,128, forward strand.
TTTAACTATTACATCAAAATAGGTGTTTTAGTTACTAAGGTTAGATTGCTTTAGGGATCAAAGAGACTAGAGGATTTACCCTGGATTTCAAATAAGTTGAAAGGAAGAAAACAGCCTTACAGAGAGGATTTGAATAAGTAATAAAAGAAAACAATAAGATTGGGTTTTTTAAACATTATATTATAGTTCCAAATTCTTTTGTTTTGTTCTAACAATGAACCTACAAAGATATGTTGAATATCAGTTTGTGAAGAGAATTCTTCCTGGTCTTTGGGTGATAAAAGGTCTGTATGACATTGCCCCCAACCTTAGTGAGATTCTGCTTTATATCTGGAGGACAATATGTCAGTAATTACATCTCAAGATATAATAACATAAATATAATTCATATAAAGATAAATCATGAATCTTAACTGGAAAGATTTGGCAAGTTTTCATACAGCAAGGGCATTATCAAAGTTTCTTGGAGAATGGTAGTTTTTTCTTTAAAGAGGGAAGCAAAAAATACCTCGATGAAAATGGCAGACTAGTAAAAATATAGGGTATTGAGAAAGAATTGGATAGTATGGAATTAGACTATGGTGGAGAGAAGAATGTCAAAACCAGTATCTTGGGAAGGTATTTGTAAGTAAAAATATAAAGGTTTTTAAATAAAAAAGGCTTGTACTGAACCTGTTGCAAGTAAAATGTCATTTTTGAGGTCAGAGTGAGAGAAGATATGATTTTATGAGGTTGTAAACATTTGCATTTCACAAAAATGCAGAATATGCATTTTATAAGCAAAATATGTACTGTATTTGTAGAGTCTAAACTATTAACTGAAATTTAGAAAATATTAGAATTCAAGCGTCCCCGTGTTTACGTTAAATGAATGCCAATGAAATGCTGGTCCCTTTTGGAAAGAGTGTTATAAATGAAAGGGAAATATTAATTATCTTTGGAACCAAGTTGTTGGCCATCTGTGTAAGGAAAATTGTGAGTCTGAGAGCTGTATTTCAAGAAAAACTTTATGAAACTGGAGATTTAGAGAGCCAAAAAATAGCATATTTGGGGTGATGGTAGTATATCCTATCAGGAGAGACTAATGTTGACCTTAAAAAACAAAAGAGCCAGCTCTTTTTACAGCAAACTTAGTTCATTCAGGTAGAGCAGAGGATTTGCAATTTGGGACAAACAAACTTTGGTGAACCATAGGCAAGTTTGGAGAAGAGGAGAGATTCTTGCTTTTATAGGGGAATGGAGGAAGCTGGGAGAGGCTTTTTCACTGAGTTCTCACTGGCTGGGCTGTTGCTGGGTAAGAAGAAGTTCTTTCTTCTTCCTGCTGGGTGTGTAAAGTAAGCTTCTTCCTGTTGGGGAACAGGAGGTATTCTTTGTACCATGAGCGATACCTGTGCAAGCGCTCCCCCTTCAGAGCTTCCCAGCTCCATTTTAACTGAGGGTTTCTTGATTTATTTTAACACTAAATAGGTTAAAAAATTTTAGTCTGGAAATTTCAAAAGTAAAAAAAAAAAAATAGATGACAGCAAAACCCATTATGAGTGACCCCGTGTGGCATTTCTCACTTACATATGAATGAACACGAGTTAAAATGAACATTGAAATGGATAAAGGTGATGAAAATTTTGCAAAATGTTGTCATGCAAAGGATTATGAACTCATGTGTTTAGTATCATATGATATAGGTGTAAAATTGGGTTTTGGGGGAAATAATTTACTGGTAGAGAAGTAGCAAAGCACACCCAGTTCCCTGAGCTTTTCATACAGCATCACTATGCAGGGCGGAGGTGGGCTGCATCAGGATGACTACAGTCCCAGTAGAGGGTGAACTGGCCTATAAGGATCTACACATTTATAGTACCACAGACAGGAGCACGAAGCCGTCTTTTAGAAAGGAAGAGCTCCAGAGCACGCAGAGAAAGTAGAGTCAAACAGTCAAAGTAGTGTATTCTTTGAAACTGGACAGTTTTGGGTTTTATCTTCGTTTTGCTCTCATGGACAAATTGCTTCACCTTCCTCAAGCTCATTTTTCTCATCTGTACAGTAGATTTGTATACCATCGGACATACCTGCTGTTAAAGTAGAATGCAATGTCTATAAAATGCATGGCACTGGTGAAGAGTCACTACGTGAAAGATTTTATTAACATAACATGTCCTTGAAATATACTTTCCTAGTTTATAAAAACTAGGGGATACTTTATAAAGCTTGAAATGTATACATTTGAAAACAAATATGAGACAATGATATTACACATACTAGGTGGAATAAACTGAAAATGTAGTTCCTCAAAACTGGTTTACAGAGAAGAGGTTCATGGTGGTCTCATAACAATACAAAAGAGCAAAAAAATTCCAAAAGTGTCTCTACACTTAAATCTTTTGGCCTTCTGGAGCATCATGTAACAGAGAAAATACCAAACCGGTTGTCCTTTTGTATTTTTATAAATATAATAAAATATAAGATTTTCCAACAGTTAATACCACTTTAATGAGAAAGTGAAAGTCATTGCTCCTTTGGCCCCTTCCCTCACCTCCATTCTCAATAATCACTCTGGATAGATTCTGCTACACATTTGCCTTGAGTAAAGTTTTAAAATGTAGTTTTGAAGACCCTACAGTGAATTATTCTTTGAATATAAAAGCTTTCCTTTCATGAGGCAGATGCTAAAATGTGTAGTGTTGAGGTTTCAGGTATGATATTGAAATTTGTTAAGATTTAAAAAAATGTTTTCATTTCTGTAACAGTAATGGCTTCCCATTGAAGGTATGAATGCACTTGGGGATTCCTGCTGCAGTTCATGAACTACTCAAGTGCTGTGGCCATCTTCTGAATTATGGTGTTACAGTCATTTGATGATCATCTATTATCCTATATATCATAATCTTCCATTTCTAGGCTTTGAGTGCATAATTGAAATAATATGTTGGTGTTATATTATTAGAAATATGAATCTATAAGTTATCTTCTCTTGCCGAGTTTGGAGAAAATTTATTAGTATATGTCTCACTAAACTGATGGAATTCATAAATACAGCTTACATACATATCAGTTTTAAAGCTATGAATTTTTTTAGTGCAGCTTCCCCAACTCATTTTTATCATCCGATTTTGAGGAAATGTGTTTTTTCAAGGATTAAATAACTGAGCTGTGAAATTAGTTGTTGTTGACTATATATATCAGATTAAAGTAGAATGGGAGGGGGGGCAATTGAAAGTAACTCTTCCTTGAGACTTCAGTGAGCCAAGTTCCTGGGAAATGCTTAGTGAGAAACAATAAATTAAAATGAGTTGAAGGAAGTGCCTTTTATGCAACTCATAATTAACCCTTGGAACCCTGCCATAATATATTATGAAGGCAAATAACTTAGCAAGATTCAACAAGAAATTAGATACTGTATCTGAATCAGAATGTCACTTGCAGTTAATCTGCCTCTAGTAAAAATTATAGAGGTTATCAATTGTTAACTTTAAACAGAGCAAAGAGCAATTTTATTTAAGTAAAAAAAATGAGTTCATTCGGGAATAGCAGAGGAATTGCAATTCTGGACAAGCAAGCTATGGTGCACCATAGGCAAATTCGAAGAGACAAAGGGAAGGTCAACTTTAATTAGGTTTTAGGAGGAAATTGGAGAGGGTAGTTTTGAACAAAAGTTTATTGGAGAAGAACAAGAGTTCTAGGTTGTGGCTAATACTCGGTAGTTAGTCAGCTATTCCTGGGGCAGAGAGGGATCTTCCTTCTCTTAAAAGCAGGAGATAAAATTCCTATGTGCAAAATGTCCTCCCTGGTCGGAATACTTCTTTTCCTTCTTCCTCCTGGTTATACAGTCCGCCAGGAGAGGGACCCGAGTGAGAGCGCCCCCTTCAGGACTTCCTGACTTTATTTTACATGAACTTCCCTGTACTTTCACACAGTGATTATTATGCTTGTATTTTAAAATGATTACAAACTAGGGCCAGAAGAGTGACATTGTTTGCAATATAGTGCCAGAAGCTGAGCTAAGTGTTTTGAGGGTTGGATAGATCATGCTACCACCAAGTTTTTAGTTCTTACAAATTTTATTCTTCTAAAGTATATGGTAGCATTGTAAAAAACAAAAACAAAAAACAAAAAAATAAAATAAAAACCAAAAACCCAGATTAAGTATTATATATTTTTTTCTCTCTGGATCAAAACATCAGATTATTCTTTTTTCCTCACCTTACGCCTACCTTCACTCATATTTTTAATTACAATGGCAGTATTTTCAATGCTGGATAGTGAAGACAATGAATAGCAGGGATTGAAAGTTGCTCTGGATTGTTGTCAGTGTTGAATTAGATGTTCATCCTACTGTCATCTCAGATGTTGAATTAGGCAGCAGACAGGAGTCTTTTTCACTTAGCAGAGGAGGTCTGTTAGGGTGGGCATTCAGATGCTTTGTTTTCTCAGGAGAATAAACTGCTGTGGGAAAATAAGCTATGCAGAACCTCGACAGAATAAAGTAGATCATGATTTGTTAAGGATTAAATTCAATCAGAATTTACAAAAATTGAAAATTAGAGATTCCTTTGAGGTGTACATCTGAAGAAAATCTGAGCATTTTCTAGTATCCAAAGTCAAAAAAGAAAGTTTGGACTCACTGCTATCTTGAGTCTGTCCTAGTGAAACTGGCTCTTATTTTCAGTATTTTTATATTCATTTCAGTATGTGACTTGCCATGTGATTTTACTTATGACAAGAAAGAGAAGGCAATGGAGTAGGAAAAATCAAAACACAGCACAGAAGTGCCAAAGTGAGAAACCGATGGTCAGTGTCATTTGAATACCATGTCTCCAGTTTGGAATCCATTCCACCTGTATCTGCTTGGCCATTTTGTTCCCATTAGTCAGGAAAAATACCATATTTAGAGTTATTATTAGGCTCATCGTTATTTATCCTCCTTAAAGGAATGAACT
>NC_048224.1:97659161-97687682 GCF_002007445.2 Ailuropoda melanoleuca
GTAATAAACCTTGTCTTTCAAAGTTTCCTGATGTAAGGAACATTATTGCTTAGGGCCTCTTGCAATCATAATAAGAGCCACAAGGGCTGGTCCAGCCACAACATTGGTTTTGAATGGGGAGAAGTCTGCAAGGAGCTTGCCCGGCTCAGGTGAGTGCCCCCAAGCATTTCTAGATGATAGNGAGCTTGCCCGGCTCAGGTGAGTGCCCCCAAGCATTTCTAGATGATAACATCTCTATCAATAGGCTGAGACCAGCACAAAACAGCAGCACACCTCTTTAAATCAGTTGGGTTTAAATTTATGAGTCTTGCTTGTGGGGCCTTCCAGGTAGAGAAACAGAGCAGGAGGACAGGGAGTGAAAGAAAGCCTACTATGGGTGAGAAATGTTGCCAGATATTTTATATTCACATGTATTTGTACATTTAAAGTTCACGCAAACTCTGCTGGAAGTTTACATTATCTGGAAAATTGAGATATTAGAATGCATTGTCAGTTATAGGGAAGGGTTTTGTGATACACACAGAGATATTATCTTCTCCTTTGAAGTGCCCAGAGGTTCACCTAGTGATTCAGAGCACATCCTGTGGTTCACACTCACTGGGGTGACTGAATTCTAGTTTTGCCCTCCACCAACATATATAATCTTGGGCAAAATGCTTAACTTTCTTAGGGTGTTTTCTGATTTTCCCCTTGTGATTAAGAGAGTAATAATGGAACCTCACTCATTCCACGTGATGGTTGTTACGGGGTTAAATGAAGCAATACCTGTAAAGAGCTGAGCACAGTTCCTGGCGCATCAAGCCTAGATTCTTACCAAAATTAGTTACTATTCTTTACATTTGTAAGTGCTTATATATATCATTGCGTACTCTGAAAGATTTCAAAATGGAGCAAGCAAGTAAGCCTACCTAAGGTAGTCTCTTTCTAAAATAGGGTTTTTTGAGGCCATGGGGTGGAGGAATTTATGGACATTCTCACAAGAGGAACCTTGAACTTTTTTAAAAAACTTTCAGCCAGCTACAAGACCCCAGCCTCTACTTACTCATCCCCATTCTTGGGAGCCAGTGTGATTTCACAAGTTTCAATACCTTATTTATATTTTAACTCAACCAATCCCAGTTAACCTAGTTTCAATCCTNGAGGAACCTTGAACTTTTTAAAAAAAACTTTCAGCCAGCTGCAAGACCCCAGCCTCTACTTACTCATCCCCATTCTTGGGAGCCAGTGTGATTTCACAAGTTTCAATATCTTATTTATATGTTAACTCAACCAATCCCAGTTAACCTAGTTTCAATCCTTGTTTTGCATAGAGGAACTGAGTGAGAACTACACTCTTAGCCTTTTGCCTATATAACTCTGCCCTCTGTCTTTCTGGGAACACAGAGGTTTCTGCTTGAATCTGTGTCTCCCAAATTGCAATTTTAATCGCCTGAATAAATGCCTTTTCTTAAATTTTCACTGACTTCTTGGTCCACATCAAATATATCATTTCTCTAATCCCATACCTAAAATAGTAATTATCAGAACTAGAATTCAATTCAGAGCTTCCACTTTTTATTTTTCTCCTTTCTCTCTTTATTTTGAAATATGTATACCATAAAACATAAAATCTGAAATAAAAAATTTTAAATATATAATAACTGAAATTAAAAAAAAAATATGTGAAACCCAGTACAACTCCTGTCAATATTCAGTGAATGCCATTAAAAAAAACAAAATTCAACCAAGTAAATTTGAAGATCTAATTGGCTTTAGTCAATGATTTATGAATTGGGCAGCATCCCATCTAGCAAGTGGAGGGGAGCTCCNTGACTTCTTGGTCCACATCAAATATATCATTTCTCTAATCCCATACCTAAAATAGTAATTATCAGAACTAGAATTCAATTCAGAGCTTCCACTTTTTATTTTTCTCCTTTCTCTCTTTATTTTGAAATATGTATACCATAAAACATAAAATCTGAAATAAAAAATTTTAAATATATAATAACTGAAATTCAAAAAAAAAAATATGTGAAACCCAGTACAACTCCTGTCAATATTCAGTGAATGCCATTAAAAAAAAAACAAAATTCAACCAAGTAAATTTGAAGATCTAATTGGCTTTAGTCAATGATTTATGAATTGGGCAGCATCCCATCTAGCAAGTGGAGGGGAGCTCCAAGGCACTATACAATATGGAAGGTTTTTAAAGACAGAGAGGAGGTGGAAAAAAGGAATTTATTAGCAAGGAATGTATTGCTTTAGGCAAAGTCCTAACTCTCCTGAAGAGAACTGAAGGAGCAATCAGGGATTATCTCCTAGTGTTAACCAGGAATTTCCAGTTGGCTGGTTAACGGTTGGTTACATTCCTGGGGAGGCTGAGGCTGTAGTTAGGTTAGCAATTAAATCTTGGTTTACTGCCATAGGACCTTAAGGTAAGTGACTCCATTTTGGGCCTGTGATTTTCTTTTTAATAGTGTTCACATGTTGTTTCATTTGTTTTGAATATTTTAGTGGCATTTTATAATTCTTTGGATGTAATTGCTTAAGCCTCCTTTATACTCCATCTCTCTGCAGGCACTCCATTCCATTCCCTCTTTTGCATCTTAGAATAAGTCACCACGCTGCAGCTTGTGAGTATCTCTCCCAGTCAAGTTTTTAAAAATTCACCATATGTGTATGTATTCAAAAATAATGTAATGGTGTTGTTTTGTGTGTTTTTAAATTTTATATAAATGGTATTATGCCATGTGTATCTTTCTCAAATTGCTTTTGCCTTCAATATTGTATTTCTGAGATTTATTTATGGTGAATTATAAAGATACAGTCAGCTTATTTTAACTGTTCTAGAACATAACCCATGTGACTATACCCATTCCCCTATTGATAACACTTAGGTTGTTTCCAATTTTCTCTATTACAAAAAAATGCAGCAAGGAACAGCTGTATTCATATCTATTGTGCAAAAAGTGCAAGCGTTTCTTGGGAGCTTATATTTAGAAGTAGAATTGCTGGATAATAGGGTATGTACCTCTCCTGCTCTATCAGTTTTTTATGAATGCTGTAACAAATTATCACAGACTGAGTGGCTTAAAACAACACATATTTATTACTTTATAGTTTTATAGAGTCTAAGTCTGACAGTCTCATTAGGCTTAAATCAGTGTTTCAGCAAGGCTGCATTTCTTGCTGGAAAGCTGTAGGGAGAATCTGTTTTCTTGCCTTTTCTTGGTTTTAGAGGCTGTCCACATTCTTTGGCTCCTGACTCCCTTCTTCCATCGTCAAAGCCATGATGAAGAGTTGAGTCCTTCTCATATTTCATCCAATGGACCTCCTCCATAGTCACATCTCCCTCTGACCAGAGCTGGGAAGGGTCCATTATTTAAGGACTCGTGTTATTACATTGGGTCCAGGTAATCCAGAATAATCTCCCTGTTTTAAGGTCAGCTGATCAGTAACCTTAATTCCATCTGCCACCTTAATCGCCTTTTGCATGTAACCTAACATATTTATAGGTTACTAGGTTTAGAACACTGACATTTTTGAGGTCATTATTCTGCCTACCACATCAACGTTATGCAATATTGTCTAATAGCTCTCTAAGATGTTTGTACCTGCTGTGTTCCCACAAGGAGTGGCCAAGTGTTCCCTTTTCTCTATTTCTGGTCAATGTTGAATGTTGTTGGACGTTCGCAGTTCTGCCAGTCTGAAGTCTCTCATTGTTGGTTTAATTTTTCTCAATGAATAGTGAAATAAAACTTTTTATAATATGTTCATTGATTATTTTGGCCTCCCCTTTTGAGAATTGCTCTGCTATCTATTGTTCCTTTTTGCTAGCTGCATTACCTTTTGTTTTCATATTAATTTGTGGAATTATGTTACCTATTCATTCTCGGTAGGTTGGTTGGCTTCTCCCAGGCTGTCACTTTATTAAGAAATGCATTTAGCTGATTTTTGTGTAAGACTTAAAATTGCAATGCAACAAAATTTATCAATCTTTTATAGTTTGTGTATTTTACTTTTTAAGAAACCCATTCCCAACCGGAGGTTAAAGATATTGCCCTATATTTCTTTTATATTTATAAAATGTTTTTCCTTAGCACCTTTAAGTCTTTAATCCACCTGGAATTTTCTGTGCTGTAAGGCAAAGATCCAATTTTATTTTATTTTCCATATGGATAGCAATTGTTTCAATCCCATATACTGAATTTTCCATCCTTTCCCCATGCCTTTCCTCCTTCTGAAAGCCTGCCATTACTGATTTCCACTTAAGATATAATCCTGTGTCTTCAGCTCCTTATCTGCAGCTTCTACTACAAACCCTACTCTTAACGAACCTTTAATGAATGCTGATCTGCTCTATATTAACCTGGGTTTTGAAGACATGAGTGTATTAGTTCTGCTGCAATAATAAATGACCTCTAATTTTTTTTGGTTTTCAACACAAGTTTGTGTGTCATTTAGGTTACATGTTGACTGTGTCGGTTGCTCCTCTGCTTCTGTCCCATATGTCTTTTCATTTTTGAACNAGCTCCTTATCTGCAGCTTCTACTACAAACCCTACTCTTAACGAACCTTTAATGAATGCTGATCTGCTCTATCTTAACCTGGGTTTTGAAGACATGAGTGTATTAGTTCTGCTGCAATAATAAATGACCTCTAATTTTGTTTTGTTTTGTTTTCAACACAAGTTTGTGTGTCGTTTAGGTTACATGTTGACTGTGTCAGTTGCTCCTCTGCTTCTGTCCCATATGTCTTTTCATTTTTGAATCTGGCTAAAGCAGGAGAAGCTCCCCTTTGGGAAGTTCAGGAAAAAGAGGAAGAGAGTTGTTGGGATCATGTAGTGACTCCCAAAGTCTCTGCTTGGATGTGAACTGCATCATATCCACTCCTTCCCACTTGTCAGAGTCACATGATGAAGCTCTGTGTTGATGGGGCCGCTACAGTTCACTCCTTCAGCAGAAGACACACAACACATAGAGCGAAGGATGTGGGATTCTCTTTCAGAATGGGAGAGTGAATAATTGGAAAAATTAATCAATCTGCCAGCATGAGTATGATTTCATCACCTGTATTTGTTAATTGTATATGTTTTAGACACACGCATATTTGATATATTTTACATTGAAAATAGCAAATTAATTCTCTGTATATCCTAGGTGAAGGACTCACTGAATGCAGTAACAGAAAGTGTAAAACAAAACTTGAAGAAAGTCATGCAGTTTACATTCAGAATATCCAATGGAGATAATGGTAACATGGTGACATAAAGTTTAAAGATAAATAAAAAATATTTTCTAGAAGTAATGTTTCACATACATATGGAAGGAGCTCACACGGTTTGAAGCAAGATGAATAAAGGACAAAGTAAAGGAGGCTTTTCATAAAAAGGAAGAATTGGTTGAACCTGTTATTAATGCAGTGTTAATGAAGCTCAGGGTTTTAAGCTAAAGATGTAACATGTTAAATTCATCCGTATATGATTCATCCTGAATTCATTTTCATAGATCGTACAATTTCCCTCTCCATTCTTCTTTAGATCTTGACTCACTGTTTCAGGCATACTGAATTTTTATTTTCCTAAACAGCCATGCTCTTGCATTCCTGCCCAGGCTGTTCTCACTGCCTGGACTTTACTTCATCTTTTCTATGCTAACAGTTAATCACCCCATCCTCTGTGCTTCATTGACCTTTATATGTACTTTTGTTATAGTACTTATCACTCAAGGTATGCTATGCCTCTCTCTTTCCTACCCACTAACATCTAGCGGAGCAAGTTATAGAGTGTATGATTAGTGGGGGAATTGTGTCCCTTACTTTTTTTAGTACTTTCCTCCAACTTTTCTGCCAAGATTTAACCCTTCATTCAATACAGTAGTTTTTAATGATGGTCACACCATTCAGGCAGTGCTCACAGAGAGGAATAGAAATAATTTTGGGAAAGTGCCACTTCAAGGAAACTTTTGGCCTGAAGTCAGAAATTCTGTCTTAAATGTTGGTGGTCTGAGTGGTTATTATAGTCTAAGTCTTCTCTATCAAGAAAGCAAACAAAACCTTAATTAACTTAAAGGTGCTAGAAGGAAAAGTAAGAGATATCCATTCATTTTTATCATTGCTGTGGCAATAATTTATCATTATAATTACTTAAACATAAGCAATACAACCTATCCCCTGATTAATGATAAAGACTTTACAGATGGTGGTGAAACCTATATTCTTTGTAAGATAAAAGTTTAAATAATATTTGCTTATGGTTTTCCTAACATTTGAGCTCAGACCTTATTTTTACTATGATAAAATAAAAGATGAGTTACAGAAGTGTTTTCATGACCTACAAGTGAGCCAAATATTGTGTTACACATATTAGAGAGGTACACAATGATAACTGATAAGGGATTTATAAATTCCAGTGGAACAGAGTGTTACACCAGGAGTGTTGATTCAATGCAGTTTAAGATTATAAAATACCAACCAGGTTATAGAATAAGGCAAAAATTACAGATTTTTTTTTCTGGTGGTATCTAATTACCTAGCTAATTTATTTTAGTCATCTTCTTTAGAGTGTTCAGTATAATATAATTTGATTGAATTTGATTTTGAAGACTGCTTTTATAAATTAGATAACTGAATGAATATCTGATTTGGGAGTTGGATAGCTTAGACTACTATATATTCAGATATTTATATGTTTATTTTTGAGGAATTTAGGAAACATTAAGTATATTTATTCTTACAGTAATGAGTACTTGAAAATGAAATACAAGTAATTAAGCCCAAGGAGGGAATACAAACCAGAGGTAGTAAAGAGAATGAAACATAAAGAAGCATCACAATGTACAAATATGTTGGGTGTGGGACGCCTGGGTGTCTCAGTCAGGTAAGCAACTGCCTTGGGCTCAGGTCATGATCCCAGGTTCCTGGGTTGGGCTCCCTGCCCAGTGGGGAGTCTGTTTCTTCCTCTCCCTCTGCTTCTCCCCCTGCTTGTGCTCTCTCTCTCTTTCTCTGTCAAATAAATAAATAAAATCTTAAAAAAATATATGTTGGATGTATTACACCATACAAACTTATAAGAGGTAGTAGTAAAACTTTTGTCTTACATAAATTGTTGATAAAGTACTAGAATTCATAGACCTATTGGTGGACTTTTTCCCCCCCATTTTGTTTTATTGTAGTGATCAATTTCTTTTTGGCTGTCCAATGTCTAAACCCGTTTCAATTTAGGTGAAATCCTGTATGAATCCTTTTGTGAGGTAGAGCCCATGTTTCCCATGATAGTTGAATAGAGTCAGACACTCTGTTTCTTCAAATGATCCATACCTTGAAGATGAAAAGAATTGTTTACGAGGGTTAACTCAGATTTTGTGCTATAAATTTCTGTGACTTAAAAAAAAAAACCAACCAAGCAGTTATAATATGGATCAGATTGCCACAGTACTTAAGGGAGTCAATTAGCAGTCAATTCGGGGTCCCTTTCTACAAAGATCTGGGAATGGTGTGAGATTTTAACTACTTTCAAGTTAACAAGTTAGCCTGCCACAGTTTCATGGATGCTGGTAAAATATAAGACTTCTGCATCAGAGAAAAAGGATAGTTTTTTGCTCACAGGAACAAGGCAGTTTATTGCTCACAGCTATAGCAGTAGCCAAAGTACTAGCATTTTTGCATGTTTCCTGAGTCCCATTTTCTGCAGGGCTATATGAAGAGTGTTAGATGACACTTGTATACTCAGTGAGATGCATGACAGAATATGAGCACTAGGACTCTGAATCTTTCATGGGCAATAAGCATACCTGCTCTTTGCTCCAGAGGGAAGCGCTGTCCAACTCTGTCTTCTAAGTTGATTCACTGTACAAACAGCCTTGAATGAAGGGTAGTCAGAGCCTTGCTCACCAGACCTGCAGTAATTTGGTAGACTGATAGAAAGTTTTTTGTTACCCGGTACTCATGGATCATGAGTTATTTTATATTATAAGATCTGTTTCTCAGAATATTATGATCTTAAGATAGAATAAGAAAGAAAACTTTAATCTGGAATGTTTTTTATAATTTTATATAGGTTCTACTCTTCTTAAGTAGAAAACACTTATCTTGCATAAAGAATACAAAATTTAAATCCCATTTACAGATCTCTTATGAGGATGAAAAGTGTTAATGCTCTTAGTATAAAGTTTTATAACTCTAAACAAACATTATCACATATATATTTCATAATTGTTTAATGGCTATTAAAGCTAATGACAATGAAAGGGCAAATCTAACTTCTGTTCCAAAGACTAATCATTGATTGACATGGCTTGTGATTTAGTAAGAGTTTTGTTTTGTTTTTTATATTGGAAACATTCATTAGTGTTCAATGCTAGGTTTATAACAAGCAAGCATACTTGTTGAAAATGAATTTTTAAGATTTTTTCCCCATGTTTATTGGACATGTTTTATGGTATATTCATTGTTTTATTTATTTTGAAAGATTTATTTTTTATTTATTTTAGAGAGAGAAAGAGGGAGAGCATGGAGTGGGAGGGTAATGGAGAGGGAGAGAGAGTACCAAGCAGACTTTGATGCAGGGGCTCGACCCCACAACCCTGAGATCAGGATCTGAGCCAAAACCAAGAGTGGAAAGCTCAACCAACTGCACCACCCAGGTGCCCTGGTATATTCATTGTTTTATATGCACACACAGAATTATTTCCTCAATTTCGTTTTTTCTCCTTGATAATGCCATTTCTGTGGCATTAGCAACTGAATGCTATTTTTCCCCATTTCCATGAATGATCGTGACAATGGCATTAGTACCAGATACACAAGTGGCTCTGATAATACATAATCGGACCTTTATCTCTAATGTGATCAGCATGGGCTGCCACCCTTCCAGCTGTGACATAACAGCTGTTTTGATAGCTGACTGCAATCAATTATTGCAATGGACTGATGCAGCAATGCTGAATTGCTCTGAGCTTTTCTCTCAGAGAGACTGCTTCACTCTGGGAATTGGTGGCTAATGTTTGTCTTACTCTATATGGCTTTTGAGGGAATCTGATGGAATTATGAATAAAACAGAATGACAGTGTATGTGCAAGCCTAATTTAAATAAATATATGTTTAAAACTATGTTGTGAACCAAAATTAAATTTAGAGAGCTGGTTTTAGACATCTAGAATGAATGTCTTAGATACCAAAAATAAAAAAGAAAATCTAATGTCATTTTGCATGCTTGTTAGGCTCTAATAATAGTCTTATTACACTAATAGTAAAACTGAATATCAATAGAAAACAATGTTTTCTAAGATATAAAATTAAAACAAAGGTAGAAATGCTGAATTAAAAGTGCCATTTTACATATCTTTATTTTTTATACCTGGGGAAGATGAGAACTCAGAACTCTGAGCATCTGAGAGATCATTATGTCCATGCCCATTGTTTTGTGAGTTTAAAAACTCAAGGATCTAGGTAATAAGTGATGTTTCCAGTATCCATGGTGGTACCAGAGAAGAATCATGGGTCAATAACTGGTCAGAAAAAGAAAGATGTGGTAGAAGTCCACTTATAGAACTAGAAGAAGAGGGATGAAAGCCTCTAAGAGCCAGTTTCCCTCAAGGCAGAAGTATGTAGGTATCATTGAACTCAGCACTAGGCAGCATTTTAAATGACTTATCTGCCCAAATACACAATATATTGGTTTGTTTATGATTTGGGGTATCCCTATATACACTGTCCAGTCAGAACCTAGTGATGTCTTTGTGGTGCCAGTACAATTACTAATTCATAGTACTGTAACCCAACGAACATGAGTTCACTCCTTGGTGAGTCAGAAACCACAGCTAGTTGAGTTGTCCCACGAAGAAAAGTTGATTTGCAGTAAATAAGGAGATCACAAAGAATGGCTTCCAAAGCCATGACTCCCCAAGCAAGCCTTTTATTTAGGGTTCCTTTTATTTAGGGTTAGGATGAAAATTTAGATAGGGAAGCCTTGTCATCAGAGGTAGAGGCAGGCATAAGTTTGCGCATGCACCTTAAGGAAACATGCCAATACATACGTTGTATGTTATGTAAATGATGCTTGTGCTCCTCCTTGGGTGGAGATTTTAGTATTATAATGAAGTAACATAAGCGTTGCTCGTTCTAGAGGTCACTCCATGGCCCATTTGCACAGGCATGAGTCAGGCGTTAAGCTCAAACTGGTCTAAATGGTCTGGTTCTGCCGAAGGTCTAGGCAGTTGCTATTACTTGAGGGATGATTTTCCTTTCCATTAAGAGATAAGCTGGAAAGAAGAGCTTAAGTAAAAATGTGGGACAAAGGTTGGTGAATACAAGCAGGTGGACAGTAAAGCTCAGATCTTGGGGTCTAGCTGGCGATAGTACTACCATAGCTGTTTATTTTACCTTGATTTTTTGCTATAATAAACTGTCATCTTGTAACTAAGTAGGTTTTTAAAGAGCTGAATAAGGAAATTCTTTTTAAAATGTTAAATAGGGACATTTTAGCTGATTTTTTTTTTTCTTCCCTTCAGCAATTTTCCTTATAGCAAGTAGATGCATTTATAATCATTTCTTTGACCTTAAGACTACTCAAAACGTGATGGAAAGTGATCAGTATTTTTATGTCATTGATGATGTGATGTTAGCATTTCTTCATCTGGAAAGCCAATTATTTAGCTACTCTCTTCATCATAAGGCAAAGTGTCTCCTCCCAGCTCAGCTGAAATAGTTTATTAATTAAATTTCTTTATCTAGCTATACTCTTGACTTCTTGTTTGATATTGCTTTCCCCTGCAAAGCCCCATGTACATACAAATGTTCATGGAAGTAGTACAAACAAATGGATTCACATACATATTCCATGCATTGATATGAATGGAGGCTATTACTGGTAGCCTAGATTAATTAATGAGGTAATAGGAGAAAGTGATGGTTTGCTATGATGTTATACATGTACACATTACACACATACAATCAAATTTGATAGTGTTATTCCATGTCTTAGGTTTATACCTATTTATTTATTTTCCCTTTGCTTATGCTTAATGAACATAGACCACATCTTCTAATACTTTGTACTGAGTACTTTTAATACTTCTAATTCCCTTAAAATTCTTTCTCAACATTGTTCTTGTATATTATGAACAATTTCTTTTCTTTTTTCTTCCTTCTTTCTTTCTTTCTTTCTTTCTTTCTTTCTTTCTTTTTTTTCTTTTCTTTTTTTTTTAGAGAAGGAGAGAGAGAACCTGTACTAGCAGGGGGTGGCTGGCAGGCAGGGACAGGGCCAAAGGGAGAAAGAGAGAATCCCAAGCAGGCTCTACACCCAGTGTGGAGCAGAGGTAGGGCTCGATTTTATGACCTTGAGATCATGAAATGATGAAGAGTTGGCTGCCCAGCCAACTGAGCCACATAACCCTACTATGAACAATTTCTAAATAATGTTGGCTTTTATTACAAAATATAAGACTGCACCTATTTCTCTCAAAATGTGCTTGTATTAACTAAACGTTATACTTTGGCTAACTACTGAGCAGAAGGTTTACTTAAATGTTTTTTGACTTTGATAGTTAATAAGCACCTAGTTTAGAACACATTTAATACTATTTTCTTTTGTCTCCTCTATCCCACTTTACTTTTTTAAAAAAAGATTATTTATTTATTTATTTGAGAGAGTGAGAGAGCATGGGGGGCGGTGCAGAAGGAAAGGGAAAAGCAGACTCCTTGCTGAGCAGGGAGCACGACACGGGGCTCTATCCCAGGACCCTGGGATCATGACCTGAGCCAAAGGCAGATGCTTAACCAGCTGAGCCACCCAGGTGCCCCTTTCCCACTCTACTTTTTTTTTTTTTAAGATTTTATTTATTTATTCGACAGAGATAGAGACAGCCAGTGAGAGAGGGAACACAAGCAGGGGGAGTGGGAGAGGAAGAAGCAGGCTCATAGCGGAAGAGCCTGATGTGGGGCTTGATCCCACAACGCTGGGATCACGCCCTGAGCCGAAGGCAGGCGCTTAACCGCTGTGCCACCCAGGCGCCCCTCCCACTCTACTTTTTAAAAATCACTAATTTTGACATCCTATTTCATGATGAAGAAAGATGCAATTAGAGTTATGCAGATTTTAGAATTAACAGGAATGCCTCATCACCACCAAACAACCTGATATTTCTGTTGACTTTATTTTTGGTATTAAGTATTTATTTCATTGCTTTTTTTTATTTTATTGAGATAATTAACATATAATATTGCATAAGTTTAATCTTTATAGAGTGATGATTTGACTTATGCTTATATTGAAAAATTATTAACAAAATAAGATTGGTTAACATATCCATTACCTCACATAGTAATCATTTTGGTTGTGGTGTACTAACAACTTTTCAGATTTACTCTTCAGTAACTTTCAAGTTAACAATACAGTATTGTTAACTATAGCCACCATGTGGTACATTATATACCCAGAACTTATCTATGTTATAACTACATATTATAACCACTGGATTTACATGCATTTCTCCCCGCTTCCTCAACTACCAATCTACTGTCTGTAGAATTCAGTGAAATCATCTTGTCCTGGGCTTTCTTAGTTGGGAGCTTGTTGATTACTAATCCAATTATATTAACATTACTGGTCTATTCAGGTTTTCTGCTTCTTCATGAGTTGGTGTTGGTCAGTTGTATGTTTTATATGTTTCTAAAACTTCATGCATTTTTGCTAAGTTGTCCAATTTGTTGGTGTGTAATGTTCATAGTAGTCTCTTATGGTCCTGTGTAGTCCTGAGATATCTTTTTTAATGTCTCCTTTTTAACTTATTAATTTATTGATTTGAGTCCTCTATCAAAATTTCTTGTTAATCTACCTAAAGTTTTGTCAATTTTATCATTTAAAGAACCAACACTTAGTTTTTAAAATATTTTCTGTTGTTTTCCTAGTCTCAATTTCATTTACTTCTGCTCTAATATTTATTGTTTCTTTCTTCTGCGAACATTGGGCTTAGTTTGTTCTTTTTCTTGCTCCTTTGAAGTGTTTGAGATTGTTCTTTATTCTTAATGTATGTATTTAGCTGTAAATTTTCTTCTTAGAATTGCTTTTGCTGCATCTGATAATTTTTGGTATGTTGTGTTTCCATTTTTATTTGACTCAATATATATTTTTTTAATTAAAAAAATTTAATTCCAGTATAATTGACATACAGTGTTATATTAGTTTCAGGTGTACAATATAGTGATTTAAGAATTCTATGCATCATTACTCAATGCTCATCAAGCTAAATGTACTCATAATCCCTTTTAAATATTTTGTCCACCCCTTCCCCCCACCTCCCCTCTGGTACCATCAGTTCTCTATAGTTAAGGGTCTGGTTTTTTGTCTCTTTTTCCTTTGTTCATTTGCTTCTTAAATTTCACATATGAGTGAAATCATGTGGTATTTGTCTTTCTCTGACTGACTTATTTCACTTAGTATTATACCGTCTAGATCTATCCATTTTGTTGCAAATGGCAATATCTCATTCTTATGTATGACAAGTAATATACCATTGTATATATGCAATGTATGTGTATATATATATACCACTTTTGCTTTATCCATTCATATATCAATGGGCCATTGGGCTGCTTCCATAATTTGATTTTATAAATAATGCTACAATAAACAAGGGTGTGTATATCCCTTTGAATTAGTGTTTTCATATTCTTTGGGTAAATACCCTGTAGTAGAATGACTGGATCATATGGTAGTTCTATTTTTAATTTTTTCACCAATGTCCATATTGTTTTCCACAGTGGTTGTTTGCATTCCCAGCAACAGTGCGTGAGGGTTCCTTTTTCTGCATATTGTCACCAACACTTGTTTCTTGTGTTTTTCATTTTAGCCATTCTGACAGATGTGTGGTAATATCTCATTGTAGTTTTGATTTGCATTTCCCTCATGATGAGTGATGTTGAGCATCTTTGCAGTTGTTTGTTAGCCATCTGTATGTGTTCTTTGGAGAAATATCTGTTCATTTCTTCTGCCCATTTTTTAATTGGAATATTTGTTTTTCTGTTGAGTTCTGTAAGTTCTTTAGATACTTTGGATATTAACCTTTTATTAGATATGTCGTTTGGAAATAGCTTCTCTCATTCAGTAGGTTGTCTTTTAGTTTTGTTGACTGTTTCCTTTGCTGTGCAAAACCTTTTCATTTTGATATACCCCCAGTAGTTTATTTTTGCTTTTGTTTCCCTTGCCTCAGGAGACATATCTAGAAAAATATTGCTATGACCAGGGTGAGAAAAATTACTGCCTGTGCTCTTTCCTAGGATTTTTATGGTTTCAGGTCTCACATTTAAGTCCTTAATCCCTAATGTGGGTATTATCTATGTGTATTCATGGGATGAGGTGAGCCTCGGATCCTCCTATTCCACCATCTTCCTCAGAAGTCTTGTCTCAATGTATTTCTGATAACCCATTTGATTTCTTCTTTGACCCACTGGTTATTCAGGAGTGTGTTGTTTAATTTCCACATATTTGTGAATTTTCTAGTTTTCTTCCTATTACTGATTTCCAGTTTTATACCATTGTGTTTGGAAAAAATACTGGATATAGTTTCTATCTTCTTGAATTTGTTGAAATTTGGTTTGTGGCCACACATATGATCAATGTTGGAAAATGTTCTGTGTGTTCTTTAGAAGAATACATATTCTATTGTTGGATGCAATGTTCTGTATATGTCTATTAGGTCACTTTGGAATATACTGCTATAATATCTGCTTTTGTTATATTGGTTTTCTGTCTGGATGATCTCTCCATTGTTGAGAATAGAGTATTAAAGCTCCATTTATTATTATACTGATGTGTATTTCTCCTTTTAGTTCTGTTAGTTAATTTATATATTTAGGAGCTCTGATGTTAGGTGCATAAATATTTACAATTGTTTTAGCTTCTTGATAATTTGATCCCCCTATCATTATATAATGACCTTTTGTGTCCCTTGTGAACATTTTTATTTTATTTTTAAATATTTTATTTATTTATTTGAGAGAGAGAGCATGCATGAGATAGAGAGAGAGAGAGCAAAAAAGAGACCACAAGTACAGGGAGGGGCAGACGCAGAGGGAGAGTTGTTTTCTATCCTAGATATTTTGTTTCTTGCTTCCTCTCTTGCTGTCTTCCTTTGTGATTTGACGATTTTGTGGCTGTGTGCTTTCACTGCTTTGTCATAATCTTTTCTGTATCGGCTACAGGTTTTTCCTTTCTGATAACCATGAGGCTTACATAAAATGTATTCTTAGCATTTTATTTTAAGCTCAAAACAACTTAACTTGGATAGCATACAGAAACTTTGTATTTTTACTTCTCCCCCCTCACAGTTTTAGGTTATTGATATTAAAATTTATATGTGTTTCATATTGTGTATCCAATAACAAATTATTATAGTTATAGTTATTTTTAATTCATTTGCTTTTTAACTTTTAAACTAGAATTTTGATTGATACACCACCATTATAATATTACAG
This sequence comes from Ailuropoda melanoleuca, assembly GCF_002007445.2. Classification (NCBI taxonomy): domain Eukaryota; kingdom Metazoa; phylum Chordata; class Mammalia; order Carnivora; family Ursidae; genus Ailuropoda; species Ailuropoda melanoleuca. The sequence goes on from NC_048224.1 coordinate 97,674,615, forward strand.
AATCTGACTTTGACTCTATATTTACCTTTACATATAAGTTTTACACATTCGTATGTTTTTATAATGTTCATTAGCATTCTCTCGTTTCAACTCGAAGTTTGCTCTTTAGCATTTCTTGTAAGACATGTCTCTAGTTGTGAAGAACTCCCTCACTATTTGTTTGTCTGGGAATGGTTTTGTTCCTCCATTTCTTAAGAACCATTTTGGCAGTATAGCATTCTTAGACGACAGCTTTTTTTCTTTCAGTATATTGAATATATCATTCCACTCTTTCCTGGGCTGTAAAGCTTCTGCTGAGAAACACACTTATAGTCTCTTATATGTGATGAGTTGCTTTTCTCTTGCTGGTTTCAAAATTCTGTCTTTGTCCTTGACTTTTGACAATGTAATTATAATGCGTCTCATCGTAACCCTTTTCTGATTCAACCTACTTGGATTCTGTTGGATCTCATGAATCTGGATGTTCATTTCTCTTCTCAAATCTTTGGAGATGTCCAGCCATTACTGCTTTAAGTAGATTTTCTGTCCCTTTATCCTTCTCCTTTTATTCCAGGATTCTTTTAATGAGCGTATCGTTACTTTCAGTCCTGTCCGTACATCCCATAGTCTTTCTTCATTCTATTTCATTCTTTTTTCTTGTAGCTTTTCTGAATAATTTCAAATGATTTGTCTTCTAGTTCATCGGTTCTTTCTTCTATTTGGTTGAGTTGATGTAGAAGCTCATTATTGAATTCTTCAGATTTGTCCTATCTTTAGTTCTAGGATTTCTGGTTTTGGTGTTTTTTTTTTTTTTCTTTTGATGGTTTCTATGTCTTTTTTGAACTTCTTATTTTCATCATGCATTATTTTCCTAACTTCATTTAGTTGTCTGTCTGTGTTCTAGTTTGCTGACACTGTTTAAAAGGATTATTCTTAATTATTTGTCAGTTCATAGATACCCATTTCTTTAGGGTCAGTTATTGAAGTTTAATAGTGTCTGTTGCTGGTATTAAGTTTATCTGATCCTTCGTAATCTTTGTATCCCTGTAGTTGGTATCTGTGCATTTGAGTAAGTTGTTCGGATTTTACAAGTTCTCTTTGTCAGGGGAAGACCTATACCAGTCAGTTCAGCTTGGAATACTGGGTGGGTTGGCTGGTAGTGTCCATGGGTAAGCAGGGCATGCTATTGGGTATCTAGTCAGGTGAGGCCACTGCCTGTGCTCTAAGGTCAAGGAGGGTGCCACTGGGTGGGCTCCATGGTTGGGTGAGCTTACTGGCTGTGTTCCACATTCTAGTGGAGCCACTGTGTGGTCTCTCTGCTAGGCTAGGCCTGCTCAGTGTGTTCCATAATCAAGTGGGGCCACTATAATCACCTCTGGTCAGGTGTGGTCATAGACTGTGTTTCCTGGCAAGGCAGTACTACTAGTTGGAATGTGCAATTGGGCAGGCTATGCTCTTTCATTGTTTCCAGTCAGAGGGGCATCAGGTTTTGCTCACCAAATAGATAGTGCTGCTGGCTGAACTCCATGCTTGGGAAGGGCATGGGCTGTGCTTCAGTCAGACAGGTTCTTTGACTCTGCTCTGTAGTCAGGCAGGGCTGGAGGCTGTGCTCTGAAGTTGAGTGGGGCTGCAGGCTGGGCTTAACAGAGGCCATTGGCTATGTCTCAGTGTTGGGCATTAGACCTTGTTGTGGCTGGTCTTGGTCAGGCTCTTTCATCAAGTGGAGCTTTCAGCTGTACTCCACAGTTGGGTGTAGCTGGAAACTGCTCTGTGATTAGGCTGGGTGACTGTCCAGACTTTACTATTGGGTACAGCTGCAGAATATGCTCCATATTTGGGCAGGATCATAGCTGGGCTCCCTTCCTGGGCAAGGCCATAGGCTGTGTTAAAAAATCTGGCATCAATTAGGGTGGGCTCTTCTACTAGTTGAAGTTTTAGACTGGGCTGTGTGGCAGGGCAGTGCTGTAGACTGGGCGCCAAGACTCAGGGTCAATGTTCAGGCTCCTTGGTATGCACAGATGATAGGCGTCTGTGGCCAGACTTCCCAATGGGGAAGGACTGGAAGCTATGCTTAGAAATTGAGTGGGACTGCTAATTTTCCTCCCCTGCCTTGATGAGGACATAGAATAGTCTCCCTGGCCAGAATGGCCCAAATCAGGTAGAACTATCAACCAAGCTCANATTGAGTGGGACTGCTAATTTTCCTCCCCTGCCTTGATGAGGACATAGAATAGTCTCCCTGGCCAGAATGGCTCTTTAGCTGGGAGCCCAAATCAGGTAGAACTATCAACCAAGCTCACTAGCCAGACATGGCCACTGGTCCATTCTGCTTGGGTGCTGCTGCAAGCAGAAATTTGGGTCACCAAGATCTGAATGCTGTTTTTGTTGTAAGCTGTACCCCTTTCCATTTCTATCAGATCCCCAGTGTTTGAGTTCCATAGTTTTTGCCTGTGGTCCCTATGAGGTAAGACCTGTGTGGGCCTCTTAAAAAATGTTTTGCAATACTGTAAATGCAAATATCCACCTTCAGTTCTCTTTTCCCATTGAAGAAACAGTAATCCTGAGAGGGCCCTCTTGGTGCCTCACTATGCCAACCTGGGGGTAGCATAATGCAGTCAAAGCAAAGCTGTTCCTCTTACTCCTTTAATGTGGTTCTCTTCAGTCTTTGTGTTTTGGAGGAATTTCACCCTCATACCCAGGTTCTGGGATTTTCACAATAGGGTTTGTCTATGGGAAAGTTGTTAGTTGGTCTTCTTCTGAGGTGGATGGAAGTCAGAGACAACCTCTGTCCACATCTTGACGTTACTCCTCCACTGACTCTTTTCTAAGTTTAAGGCCACAGAGCTATTTTAAGAGCATAGTCAGAACTATAGATACTGATTTTAGGCCAACAGAGCTTTTTGAAGATGCTACCCTGATATTTAAAGATTATTGGATTTTACTGGGCAGGAATCATATCCCATGAACCTGCTTACCATTCTATTTCAATACCAATTTTTCTTCAAAGGTCACTTTCAGTGATTTCTTTTTTTTGAACCTCAAATTTTGGCTAATATCTATTATTTGTCAAGATCACAGTGATCCTGTGCATTTCACGACTTTTGCTGTAATGTAACCTTAGGGGCTGTCAGTAAAGAAACAAATTGGAATTTTCCTCTTATCAAACCCCCAGGGTAAAATGAATTGCTTCAGTGCATTCTGTGGAAAGAGAAGGCAAAGGGGACAATTTATTTGTATCAGTTTAACCTCTCTGGGCTGTTGACATTGGAACTGCCTAATGGTAAACTGTTCAGAACTATTAAGTTCTCATTAGTGATGCTCCTGGATTAGAGCCATGTGGTACAGGACATCATTTAATGGTAAATATTAAAACATATTTATGAAAAGAAGAGAAAGGCACATCTGCATTATTTAAAAGAAAATAGAAGAGTAGAACTTAATTGGTATCAAAACCAGGTCAGAGACTAATTATGATTTCAGTTCCATGTAACTTTACCTTCCCATTTCTTGACTTAGTAATTGTTTCTGGCAATGCCATGGCCAGAAGAATAAAGTGCTTTCAGAAATGTGAGCAGCTCAGAATCATTATTAACCTCAGGCTATCTACACAATTAATTATTCAATGTAATTTTATCTATACTAGTTTTCAGAATGCTTTGTTATGAGATAAGGTAATATTAATCCATCTGCCAGAGAGAAATCTCTAAAAAAGAATACAACTCATATATCAATTTATTTATTCTTAGTTTGAAAGTCTGTATGTGGACTGCAATGTGGCATGCCAATTATTAATGATTTAAATTTGAATGAATTCTTATATATCATTGACATATAGGGTACAATAAAGCAAATAGAGCAACATGTATTGTCATGCTGATGGCACTGAAAATACCTATAAAACATGTGTGCAAAAGCTAGTTTATTTCAAAGCATCAGAAAAAAAAAACTTAGTCACATCTTATGAAAATCATCATATTCACTTATGAGCTTTATGTATATATATATTTTAAATAGCTTATAATAAGTATGTGATTATATAGTCAAAATAGTATATATTATACGAAGACATTAAGTGGCCAGTTAATTTAAGTTCGGGTTTCCTAAATTTTATTAGCTTTCCTTTCGTAAGTACTTACCTAGAGACCACTTATTAGACTGTTTAAGCAAATTAGATTTATTACTTTTGTAAGTTAAGTGTTTTTTGTGTTTAAGATTGTTCATTATTTGTTTAAAGTAGTCTGTCTAATCTATGAAGAAAAATAACTAACATATAACTTTGAAGAAAAAAAAAAAAACCTTAGCAAGGCAGAATTTAAAACTAGGGACAACATAAACACCCAGAATTAAAATTTATACAAAAACAGTATTTTGTTGAAAGAAATTGTTAACCTAATATGTTTATATCCTGCTTTTGTCTTACTGTGTGACCGTATGCACATCAGTGTGCCTATTTTGACTTCCTCATCTGTAATGTACAGTTAATATATTCTACTGACTTAGTTTATTGGTTTGTAGTGAGAATGTAAAAGTAAAGTATAATGTTATATTGTAAAGCCCTCCAGTTCTGGTGTTAATGGCAGATTAAAATCTCATTAACATTGTGAGAGCCATTTAACCTCTCTGATTCTCTTTTTCTTCATTTGCGAAATGTTCTGAGCATTACAAGTAAACTGTGTCAAGCATCAGGCACACAATAGGTATTTAGCCAGTGGATCTGTTTTCTAATCTTATTATATAAGATTGTAAGAAGCCTGATAACCTATTGTAAATTTCTCAAAGTGCAATGTTCCACTAACACTGAGACAAGGACAATGTTGTGCAAATAGCAGTGGTATACATATTTGTAGGAAACCATCATTTTGATATGTACATTCAATCAAACTATTATGACAAATTATACTCCATGATGATAGATGATTTTGTCAAAATTTAGCTCTTTATCAGAGTCTATATTTTAATTATGAATTTTATCCTACAGGTATCTGTTGGGTCCTGAAAATTTACAGTACTTTTTTTTTTTCCACAGAAGGTTTTAGGATTCCCCATTAAAAGCCTATTTCCTGCCATATTTAACAGAAATATAAGTAGCAGTTTAGGATCTCTGTTACCCATAAGATATAGTTTGATAGCAAGAATTCCAAATTGATCGTTTGAATATCCTTGAATCTTGAGTATTAAACTCTCCAACGGAGCCTGGTTTTGGAGCTGAGTCAGGAAGTGAATGGAGCTTAAAGGGATTGAGAATAATGGTGACTTCAGCAGCATGGAAATTAAAAGGGTGAGTCAATGAAGGGAAAGTTCTCTAGCAGCAGGCATTTCTACCCTTAAAAGTAAAAACTTATGCATATATTTCATTGAAGGTCGAAGATTGAGAATGTCTCCCCTTGTGGTTTACTACCACATACTCATTCTAGATGTGGTGGGGGAAACAATGTATGACGTTCTTCATATATGTATCTATGTTATAATTCATAGAATCTCATATTTGGAGGAGACATTAGTGGTTATTTACGTAAACCATGGGCAATTTCAAATCTCATAAGCTCAATTTATATTTCCTTAGGTGAAATGAGACTTCAGTATCAGTATTTATTTTGACTTACCTGTTTTATAGCCTATCTTTTTCACTTTAATACAAATGTATGTGATTTGGACTATGCATCATTTAGTTCAATTTAAATTGGCAGCTTTATAAGAGCAGGAGCCCTCTTGTTGACTACTTGGCAACAACAAAATAAACGATTAGCAACTTTGATTCTGCTCATAACTTTAAAAAAAGAAAATTGATAATAATACTACTAAAATAATAAAGTAAAGTTTCTGTGACAACATATTTCTGGTTAGTTGATATCTACTTAATGAATAGCTGCTTTTGGAAAAAACGACAGCAAAAAACCTTTAGTGTACACAAGGATATTTATGGTGACCAAAGCTAGAAAAACATAATATTTTTCTCAGAGGATCATTGGAGGTTTTTATCGAAAGCTGTATGCGAAAGCTGATAGATTTTTATTCTATTATTTGCTATGAGAAAGGGATAAATTCTGTCTCCTGAATGTGTGGCATATACTTTGCCAAAGGAAACAATAGTACCTTCCAAATGGATTTAAAACATATATATAATAATTCCCACTATTGTAAAAAGCTGCTTTGTGTCTATTCAAAGGTTATAAAAAGCAACACTTAATAATTTAAAATTATAAATTTTTAAATTGTCTGTGATTAGATATAAGGACAAGAAGGTGGTGGTGTCCACACCTTTCATTTTTCATACATTAGAAACCAACAGCCACCACCACAATAGAGATTTGGTTTGGGTTTTATTTGTTTATTTTCTCTGTGGTTTTGATCTATAATATTAGGTGTATTAGGTGTTTTTAAAGACATGAATTACTGGAGATGGGAAATTCTTATCCAAAAATATAAGATAATAAAACAAATTCCTTTAGATGAACTTAACTGCCATAAAAAAGTTTATATAAAGGTATTTTATGTTATGGCCTGAGGCATTCTATCTAGACTTGTGAATATCCACATTCTATGAAATTTTTATATCTTGAGAAATTTCTCAAGCAGCTAGTGATGTAGAGCCTGTATAAAGTATATGTTGGAGAACGGGAAGAGAGAAAAAGAAGAAAATTTGGAGGCACCGAAATGTTAATTTATGTTTGATTTAGTTGTAGACAGTTCCAAGTTGTGATACTAGAATCGTAGGATCTTAACTTTATAAGCATAGACGTGTCTTGTTTATCACTAAAATATTATTCATGCCCCAGAATAGTCTGTAGTTTCCACATTCTTTAACTTCTGCCCATCTCTCCATAATCTGGAACTATACTTTGGTTGGCTAATCAAAAACTGAATACTCATTCTTCTCTATTAGTTTTCACTGTAGTGAGGAAATAAGGTTTTACTACTCAGCCATGATCTCTTTAGGTTTAGTTAGGCTTTTCTGAACTCTCTAAAGATAAGGAAAGAATAGTCTTTTTTTGTATCTGTTATTCCCCAGCCACTTTCAATGGTGTAAATATGTCACTTTGAGGAAATTTGCCAATAGATTGTAGCATACAAGGTGCTCCTACTCAGGTTTGCAGGAGAGATTGTTAGTATGTGATGGCAAGGAAAGTGACAATAAATTCTCTAAGAGAGTTAAGAGAAATTATGTATTTGATAGTTATGAAATTTTAAAAATAGACATTTCACAACCAAATTGACTTAAATTTTAAGAGAAAAATATATTAGATGTGTTTCTTGGAGCTATAGACTACTCTTTCACTGTGAGAGGGTCATAATTACATTTAATTAATTTTACATGGTTATGTTGTTTCTTTTAATCTTGGGTGCACCAGAAAGTACAGATTACATTGAGAGATAATATAGGTAAATACTTTTCAAATATGCCAGGCTGTAATGTTTATTAAAAATGGAGCTATTGACAAAAAACTTAACTTGAAAATTTTCAGATTGAATTTGATAGGACATATTTGCCAATAAAAGAACGTGAATAACCCCAAGATAAAAAAAAAAAAGGTAGCTGTTGATTTTAACCGAAGTAATAAATTCTTTATCAGTTGCTAAAGTAGAAAATTTAATTCATGGCCCAAGAGAGAAGTCTATTAAATATACAAGTTACATTTTTGCTTTTGTTCGATTGCTTTCCATTTGACCAGTCATCTTCTAAAATGTTCTCTCCAACAAGGTGCTATTCCATATTTTCCAAAGATTTTATTATTTAGTAAATGTGTGTTTGTATGTGTGGGTATGTGGATATATGGGGATATATAGGGAGAGATAGATAGGTAATAGATAATGAAACCACAAGGGAAATAACTTGATCATCTTTAATAGTCTTGGGGTATTGATTTCAACAACAAAGATCACTTTTTAGTTTGTCCTGCATGATCACTCATGAGGTAAAAAGTCTGGATACTTAATTGTGGTCTAGCAAGAAGTTTTAATTTTATTTTAGTTTTATTCATTCTAGCCACAAGTTGATCACATACAACTCTCCATAATTAGTAACGCTTCAGACTAGACTGGAACATCAAGATTCACTGTGGAATCTTTCCTTTTGGAATAACTTGACACTAAAATACCCCATCTACCTGATGGAGTATATATTCTCAATCAATTGTGGCAGCAATAGTTTGTTTTCTTATAAAACAATTTAAAATACTTAAAACATATATTTATCTATGTATAATTTAAAATATTATATTCGTGTTCTCTATTGTTGATTAATAACACTAACCATCCTAAAACTTTAGTAGCTTAAAAACAGTATTTTTCTGTAACAGTTCTGTGGCTTGACTAGGCTCATATAGGTAGTTCTCTCTTTCATGTGATTGTAGTCAGAAAGCTGTCAGGATGGAAATGTCTGGAGACTCAGCTGGACCAGATTTACAAGATGGCTTGCTCACATGGATGACAGTTAATGCTGCTTGTCATCAGAGACACAGCTGTGGCTGTCTACAGCACCCTATGCACATAGTCTCCTCAGATGTTTTAGGCTCCTTACAGCAAGACAGTTGAGTTCCAAGAGTAAGTAATTTGAAAGGCAGGAAATGGAAGTTGCCAATCTTGTAAAGCCTGGGAACAGAAACTCAGTCATCATCATTTCCACCATGGTCTGTTGGTCAAAATGGACACATTCCCAGGGAGAGGATATTAACCTCACTTTTCCATGGTAGGAGTAAAAAGAATTCGTGGCCAATTTTAGTTCCCCATAATATTTTGTTTCTAAATAATTTCAGTAATGTACTATAGCCTTGCTTTTTGTGAAAACAAAGAAAGTACTATGTTTCCCAGTTCCATTCTGTCCCCTTGATAAATCATTTTATTCTGATAACTTGATTTGCATAACTTGAATAAAATTGTCATAAATATTTTTCTATGAGAAAGACTTAGGAAATACATTCTGCAAATAATAAATGGCTAATTATCAATCTGAATCCAGTGATCAATCTATGATCTATATAAACTGTTAAAGGTTTTAGAATAATTGAGCCAAAATTCCATATAAATGTATTGCATTATGACTCTCTGGTAGATAGGTACAAATTAACAGAATAATTTATAAAGAACTTTCAACTTTTAAATGCTTAGTGACTTTTAAATTATTTTGTCTCATTGACTTTATGACAGTTCATTATGGTTTTTTCAGTAAGGGTGAGGAAGATTTTAGTTATTCTTTCATATCTGAAAATCATCATATCAAATGTCTATGGATTGGTAGATTCTGATCCGTAGTCAGACGCATTATCCATTACGCCACTGGCCCACACCTGGATTGGTAAATTCTGAAGAGTAATAATTTGGGAGTGAGCCAAGGGTAAAGTCAAAAGCTACAAACATTTCAAAATAGATTACTTCTGAAAATTGGTACTTTTCCCCTTCTCTTTTGACATTCGTTTATTATTGTCTTCAATGCATTTCTCTTTGAACACTTTTTTAAAATTAATTTTTAAATTTTTTTAGGTAGACTCCATGCCCAAAGTGGGGCTCAGACCTATGACTGAGATCACAGTCACATGCTCTACCGACAGCCAGCCAGGAGCCCCTGAACGCTGGGTTTTTTTATCCCTTTAACCATCTGTTTCACTGATATAATAATTATATCATTATAATATAAATGTTTGCATAGTAAATGTGATGAGAGATTATTCTAGCAAAAATATTGAAAAGGGAAATTAATATTTTACACATTTTCTGAAAATAAGAATTTACGTATTTGTGGTGATTTACCTTTTATGAACATATGTAGCTATAAATTTGTATTTAAAATGAGTGGAATGTATATAAAAAGTGATGATTAAATATAATATTAAAAAATCCTCTTATTAGACATGATACCCACTGAAAAAATTTAAATGAAACAGCAGCAATGTCAGATACCTGCAGTGAGCCATGACTCCTTTCTTGTTAAATAACCCTATATGTAGCAAGTGAGATAATATTTTTTTTCAATTGACTCCAAATTGTAGAATGACAGAGTACCTGAGCTAACTTTAACAGTTTCCTTTGGTCGGTTTCCCTGAAGTGATAATTTTCAGAGTCTGTGGGTGAAATGTAATGATAGTTTTTGTAAGTCTCCTTTACAAGAACAGACAACAGAAGGACATGTAAGAAGAACATGTGCTAATTCTAGGCTGCCATGCTATACCTAGTGTTGATAGTTTTTCTACCTTAGTATTTTGGAACATCAATGATGGTCTCATCTCAAATTCATAACCCATTTTTGCAGGCATAATTAAATCCTTATTATTATAAAAAGAATGTCATAACCTCTTAAAAAGTTTTCAAATGAAACCTTTCAAACATCTATTTGGAGCCATATCCTCCTAAACTATGGCTTTAATGTCCTAATTTAGGTGCAAACTTCTTTGTTATTAAGATATTATATTTTCATATCATTTGAGAAAAAGATTTTGCTTACTGTAGAAAGAATAATCCTGGACAAAAATTATTGCATAAGACATTACCATAAATCATATCAAATTCATTGTTAAAAGAGAGTTAAAATTTCAACAATTGTGAAATTTTAAAAATTTATTCTACTTGCAAGCTAATAAATTAGCCTGCTATAGTTTCATGGATGGTGATAGAAGACACAAGCACAAGACTCCTGGGTCAGAGATGAAGGACAGTTTATTGTCCATAGCAATAGCAAGACACAGACTGTCATCATTTTGTACCAATTTCCAAAACTCCAACTGTCATACAGAAACTGAGCCACCCAGGCACCCTTCTATGTTGGAAGATTTTAAACAAGCCTGTCCTTTCATACTTTTCACGATACAAACATCCTTAAAAAGTCAATGTGGATCAAAGAGTAGTCAGTGCTTTACTTTGCTAGATGAGCAGAAATACAAGAAACCCACAGAGGATTTTTTTCTCAAGAGTAAAATGTACAATATACGTGTCCTAAAACAAATGTAAGAAATACATATTAGCAGCATAACATATTGACTGTTCATTTATAATGCCTCAATTGACTGTCTAGTTGAGTAGCAACTTTTCGAGTTTCTATTTTTACAAGATATTCAAATAGTAAGTTTTAGGAAAATATCAGTCATTTTGACTTTTTCTACAAAATCTAAAAGTGAACAAATGGTACCTCATTTTTGCAAATTTATGCTAGACATTATGGCAGTACCAAAAAATTACATGCTCTGAAATGATTTATGATTTCTTTGGAGAGACATAATGTCCATATAGGAAGCAAAGTAGGGAAAAACTTATTGTAGTATATATTGAAATACTAGGTTGTGGACATAGAATTAATATCCTATTGATTAAATTTATAAACCATTTTAGCATATATTGCCTCATTTTGTATCCATGCCTCATTTGTATTATGATATTTTATTGATTTTGCAATTTAAAATTTTTATCATCTCTGAAATAACCATGGATCTTATATTTGATGGCATCTTACAAATAAAATACGAGTATTTTCTGAGTGGTACAGACAATAATGGTACATTTTTCATCATTTGAAATGCATCATTTCCATTTGGAGAGAAAGTGAAGCTCAAAAATATTATTTTCCCAGGATAACACAGCCAATAGATGTGACGACATAATTCCAATCTAGGGTCTTTTTATTCTACCACTGTTTAACAAGAAGTGCTTTCTGCCTCATGGCTTAACACCTTACACTATTTTGTTATTAATAGCCTTGAGAGTTTCAAAAGAATATTTGCTCAGATTAGCTTAATACCAAACAGATCTTTTGTTTCAGTCCCACTGAGAATATCTTCAAAGAGTTAAAAGGTTAAATACAATAGGCCTACTGAGAAAATGAAGCAAAACACTCTCTGCTTGCCTGCGACCATCTGAATTGTGTTTCTCTTTCTCTTTACATCTTTTTCTGTATTAGTAACATAAAAACTGTCATAAGTATTTAAAATATTTTTCCATTTTTTAATTTTTGTTTAGTTTTATGCTCTGTCTTTTGCTAAACTGAAATAGTCTGTATTTCAAGTCTTCAATGTAAATTCATAAACTTTTACATAATTGTTTATGCTCTCTTTCATATGTGTGGTTTGTTTTTATTCTCATTTTTGATGTTGATATTTTTGCTTTTGTTATTTATTTGCTTGTTTATTTTAATGAATCACTCTTTTCTGTTTCTTTCATAATTGTTTGAAGGTTTGTGAGTCTGAATAAGGTAAGATAGATCACAAAGTGGACCAGTTTTAAGGATTGATGAGGTTACTTGGACTCACCCAAGGTGACTTTTACTAAATTTATAAATTAGCATTGCGATACTACAAATGTTTCTATATGAAACACATGAGTGTCAGTATCCTTGATGGATGCCACAACCTGGGCCCTCCTTTCTTCCTCTTGCAGATACTCCAAAAGTTTGGTCTGAATGTGGATGGAGATTCAGGAGTAGTTTGAAGGAAGTTCCTCACTGACAGTACTTTTTAGTAGGAATTGAGGCACAGTGATAACCCATGTTGCTTGAACCTAATGCACAGATCCCACATTTTTGCCATTGCAGAGCTATATATTCTAGTTATAGAATGCTTACAAACTCACTATTTTCATATTTTATTTGAGATTTCATCTCCACAGGCCCAGTTATGGTCTCCTACAGTAGGATACTAGGGTGAAGTTAATTATAGGTCTGTGCTTAAGAGAAAGTCTGTAAGTATAAACAAGCCAAAGATATGTGGACTATTTTGGGGATTCCTGGGGACTGATGACTCATTGAAGTACAGGCCATGCTATTTGTCTCTGTGGTCTCCCAGGTAACTCATATTTTTATGCTCTTTTCTTAATAGGTAGGAAATAAGAGAAATTCTCCTTAGCTTCATACCTTAAGAAATAGGACTTTATAATTTTAATTTTTTTCTCTCATTTTTAGATTCGATTTTCATTTTTCTTTTCTTGTTTTGGTGCGGACAGTACCACAGAACCCATATCATGTCATTTCCTAATCACTACTCTCAAAACTACACACCATATTGACTTTTATTACTATTAATGTCTTGTAAAATTATCTGGAAAGAGAGAGGTCATAGCTTCTTGTTCTCAAACGGATCAATAACCCCCCAAAATTAACATTTTTCTGATAGC
>NC_048224.1:97687782-97756202 GCF_002007445.2 Ailuropoda melanoleuca
GATCCCATAATGCCGGAATCACGCCCTGAGCCGAAGGCAGACGCTTAACCGGTGTGCCACCCAGGCGCTCCCAGAACCACTTAGTTTTAACACCAGGTACGGCGTACTATAAACATGTAGCAAGCAGGAGGAGGAGGATCTAGAAAAATGAAAGGTATTGATCACCTACTATGTGTCAGGCATTACAATTGTTATTATTTCTAGTTTGGTGATTACCGTGATGCATTTCGGATTCCCAAGACAGTATTTAGAGGCATGTGAAAGAGAGCAATTAGGGGCATCTGGATTGCCTTGGGCATGACTGAAACATTTTTATCTGTCCTTTCCTTTTTAGCGAGAGTAGCATGTAACCCTGACTGCCTAGGTAAGAACATTACCAAGAACAGTACCAAAATTACAGAGTCTTCATTGCTGTACTTTTTACAGTTGACATTCATTATTTCTGTTGAAATTTTTTTAGTCTTTCTATTTATGCAATATGCTGAGAATTTGTTTTTAGAAGACGGATTTACTGCCTTAAAATAATCTAGTAATTTCCTCTACAATTCTTCAACCTGGGTGTTTCAACTTGGGTTCATGGACTTTAAGGGGAACTAGAAATGGGTAGACCTTAGGATCTATCATGACTTCCTTGCTTTTATTTATAGTTTAAAAAAGCATGTGTCCATAAACACTCTACTTAAGTTTTTCCTGCTTCTTTTTGTTCTTTACATGACTATAATCATTTAGTATATATTATATTTTTGTGTGGCTTAATATTGTGAGATTCTTCCATATTGTCATTTTTTTTTACAAAAAATTATACATTCAGATGAGGGCTTAGTAGTATCTCATGACACTAACTAGCATTTCTCTGAATATTTTCCATCTGGATAATCTTCATAACTGTAGGATTATTGCAAATTATGCTGTTGTTTAATAAAAGAAAGGAAAAAATAAGCATGATGAATAAAGAAAAAAGAGAAAGAAGAGAAAAGAAAGGGAAAAAAAGAAAAAGCAAATTTAGTGATTTACAATAATAAAAGTATATTTTTCATACATGGTGCTTGGTCATCTTGAGTTGGCTGTGACTCTCCTCCACAGGTTCTACGCTCTAGGACCTAAGCTGATGAAGAAGCCTCATTGTGAACATCGCTTGTCTCATGCCAAATGGGAAAGAGAACCTGGTAGGTACACCCCATGGATGAAAGCTTTTACTCAGAAGTGACACATGTCATTTTCACTAATATTTCATTGGCCAAAGCAATTTTTATGGTGAAATCTTTTATCAGTGGAACAAAGAAGAGTGTGAAATTTTGTAAAATAATATAATCTATCAAGTCCTCTTTTGTGAACTTCAAATCACTTATCCATTTTTCTCCTTGATCAGTTTTACCCCCAACTCATTAGTGCTTTTATTTTGGTTTTGTTGTTCTTCCATTGTTTTTTTTTTCTATTTTATTAGTTCCCTATTTTATCTTTGTTATTTATTTATTATAATCTTTAGTATGTCTTTCATATATTGACTTCTTATGATGCACATTTGGCTTATTGATTATCAACATTCTTGTTTTTAATATATGCATTTAACAGTATATATTTCCCTATGATTTAAGTTGTACTCCACAAGTTTTAACATGTGCTATTTTCATTAACATGCATTTAAAATACTTTTTAAAAAATTAACTCATGACTTTTTTCTTTAATCTTTAAAGTTTCCAAACCCTTGAGATTTCCTCATCTTTTCTCATTCGTTTTTTAGCTAAATTGTGATCATAGAAATACTTTGTATGGTTTTCATATCTTCACTTTAATTGACAAGAATAGGGAAGTCATATAATGAGTGTTCTCTATGTAGAAAAAGGTATATTATAGTTAATAGTAGGGGAAATGGCCTGCCTGCACATTCTTATAAGATCAATGTACTAATCTCTTTTGTTCAGTATAATATATCAAGTGGTTTGGAAAGCTCAAGCCAGCTTTCCTGAGCCTAATGTGCCTATCTTTTCTGACGTTGGGGTTAATGACAGATGTGGGGAACTTGAAATCTGCCATGGTGGGAGAAGTCATGCCACAAAAATTAGAAAATACTATAAACCAGGGCTTTTATCCTTAACCAGTTATTACACATTTACCAGCACCATTGGCTATATTCTTATGTGTATGGATGTGCATACATACTACTAGTCATTGAGAGTAAGTATGTTAAAATTTCCCACCAAGATCATGTATAGATATATTCCTGGTAGGTTTGTGAGTGGTTATAGACTTTGAAGCTACATCATTCTAAATTTTAAATTGTTACATCTGACTGCTGAATTGAACCTTTTATAACAATGAACTGTCCTTCTTTGCTTTCCATCCCGAATAATTATGTTTAAATATGTCTCTTAAAAATAGTACATAATTGAGGTTTTATTTTTTATCCACTTAACAATCTTGTCTCATAAATGAAGCATTTAGATGATTTACATTTAATATTGTTACTCATATATTTCAGTTTAAATCTCCCAATTTATTAAGTGATTCATCTTTGCTTCATCTGTGCTATGTCTTGCCTCTTTTGGAAGTGATTGTGTGAATGTTATTGTTTCATTTTTTCTTTTCTTCCAACTTAGAAATATTCTTTAAAATTCACTTTCAAGTGAATATGCATATATATATATATATATATATATGTGTGTGTGTGTGTGTGTGTATTCAGAAAAATAAAAATTGAAAGAATGTTGTGTCTACTTTAATACAGACACACAGAGAGAGGTGTATTATAATATTTAGGGAACATTTAATTTTCAAGCTTATAAAAATAAAAATAAAATGCACACTATCATTCCTGAAAGATACAAGCAAGGTGAAAAAAAAGCATAGGTAAAGCAAAGAGAAATCACTTAATAAAATGGTACACGTAAGTAACAATATCAAAAGTAAGTAAACTAAATGTTCCATTGTTTATATTGATATGAAAGACCAGATTATATTGAATGAAATTTTTCAATTATATTCTGTTTGCAATAGGTTTTACAGTTGTTTTTTTTTAAGTCTTTTGCTAATAACTCTGGTATCTGTAGTGCCCATAGGTCTGTTTCTATTTTCTGTTGTTTCTCTGGGTTTTGTTAATTTGTTTCATTTACTTGAATTTCAGATTATTTTTATGGTGTGTTAGACACTGAATTTGCAATATTGTTTATGGAAATATTTGTCTGCTTGGCATGTATTATTCTTCTGTGAAGGATTTACAGTTGTTTCTGCCAGTCAGCCTTAGAAAACAGCCATCCAGAATCACAGCAATCAGTTTCACATATTGAGTTAGTTGGAAGCTGAGTTGAAGTCTTAGTAGTAGCCTGTCATTTCTTGCTCAGATTTATGCCTAAATTTCAGCCCTTTGTTAGTTCAGCCAAAGCAAAGATATTCATCAAGGACTTTTTAAAGAGTCCTTTGATTACACCTCTGTAGCCCTGAGTGCCCTAGTCCATTAAATTATCCCTCAGCATTTCAGCTTCTCAGTTGTCTCTCTCTCTTCAATGGAGGGTTCCAATTTCTTGTCTTACTTCTCAGGGCCTATGTCTTTCTCTTTATCAATTCTTATCAGTTCTTTACCTTATGATATTTTTAAAGTTATCTTTAACACCTGAGAACTTAAAAAATATTTTTCCTGCAGAATACTTGATCCAGTTTTAGTCTATCATTACTGAAAAGTAAGCCCTTAATGTCATGGGAATTTATTTTAATAGCATGGTGACAAAAATATATTATCTTTTAAAGCCTTTTCTTTTTTAACAAGCTGTTCCAGTCTTTATGAAATCGCTTTTAAGTTGTTGAAGAACAGAAAGGAATTATCTCCATTTTACACGTGACATAATTAAGACATAGGATATGAGGCATAAAAATGTTAGTTTATTGTATATCTCACTAACATAGGCATAGAGTTGGGGATTTGAGTATTTAACTTCTTTCTTAATAAGTAGCATTAGCAATGATAAAGGATCCTGGCTGCAGCTACAGTAGGAGAAATGGCCATATTAAGATTTCTCCTTTTTATTCTACCTACCAAATGGCTGACCTTAAGAATAACACACCTTCCCTAGGCTTATGTCTTACTTAAGTGAAAAGTGGTTGTCATGTAGTAAACACTCAATAAACTTGCTAAAAAGGATGTGATTTAATTGCAGTAGATCTTATTTTTTAAAAAAAATAATAACCTGTATCCTTTCTAGCATTGTTCTGTTGAAACGAAATTCTTTAGGATATCTTTTTTTTTTCCTTTTTGCACATTAATGATGTTTCATGATATATTCTATAAGAAACAGTTGGATTTCTGGTTACATACAATATAATACCTTATATGTGGAACATAAAAATATAAAAGCATCTGCTCATCCATTTATCTGTGGCAACACGTTTCACTTGAATATATGTGACAGAGAATCATATTTTAATATGGTTGAGGTTAAGATTTATTTTGAAAGATTAAGAAAAAGCATTTCACAATTGTACAACCTATCTATGGGATCCTAGTTGATGTATGTTACCCACCATAGGTCTTTCCTCACTTGTTATAGCTTGCATTCCCAGAGCTGTACAATAGGGCACTGCTCATATTTATAGACAATGTTCACCTGGATGAAATCAGGACAGAATTTTTTTCTCGAAAATTACATAGTAATTAAACCTAATCTGGGGAACTTACAACTTCTGTATGTGCAGCAAATTTATCTCCTCCACTAGGTTTGGTAAAATGAAATGAAAAGATGTAATAATGAGATTAACGTATGAATTATTATACATGATTATAGCCGTCAGAAGGGAATTGGATATACATGAACAGATGCACGTTCTAGTCATCCTTGAGGGTCCTCATATTCTGGGATGTTGCAAAATATTGGTAATGTGATTGGTGGAGTCACTTCATGAGAGTTTTCCCTGTCATATTGAATTTGTCAAAATTTTATAATAAAACTAGTCTAGGGAAGATGATGAGAAATGAGAAGTCATCTTGTTACTTGTTTCTCTTACTCTCTAATCTGTCCTCCCTTTCCTCAAAGGGAATTCTGACAGGGCTGTCAAAGTGATATAAAAATTACAAATAGCAGCCCAACAGGAGGAAAAATGTAATAACATAGTAGTAATGTAGCATGAATGAAGCAAGAGGTATTGCTACTTTTTGATCTAATTCCATAAAAGAAGGTAATCGCTACTTCCCTGTGCTGTGCGATTATAGAAATGTCAGTACCATTTTAAGGTTTTATATAGCCCATGGGTTTTTAACTTAAATTAGATCCAGCAAGAATAGAAAAGATTTAAAGACAAGCCAAGAAATAGTCATTTAGTGTGGTAATCAAAGAGGATTCTGCTAAAACTAGAAATCATAGGAGTAGGATGAAAAATATTTATGTCATTTCCAGTTTAGTGATTAACCAATAATTCACAAAAGGAACCTACTAACATCAGATATTTTCCAAATTTTATGGAGTTTTTTCTGAATAACCTGATAGATGGTGGCTTTTACTGTTCATGTTGCATTTTAGATTCCAAAGGCAGTATTTTAGAGATTTTTACGGGAGAGAGGCAGCAATTAGGGACATCTGGATTGCTCCAGGCATGACCCAGACATTTTCTACTTGTCCCCTCCTCTTCAATGAGAATAATGATATTTAACCTTGCGTGCCTTGGTGAGAACTTAGCCAAGAGCAGTAATGAAATTACAAAGTATCTTTTTACAATTAAAATTTAATATCACTATGGAAATTTATTTACTATTCATGCAATGTGTTGAGAATTTAGAAGATGGTCTTATTGCCTCTATAATAATCTAATCATTTCTTCCAGTGTAGAATTCCTTTATCAGGGTCCATGGATTTTGTGGGGATTTATAAGTGCGATGGACCTCAGGAATGAGAAGCACAGTTTTCTGGAGTTCATGGCTTCTTCACATTCTCAAAGGAATCTTCATTCTCCAAAAGCTAACACTCATTTGGGAGTGAGATCCTTATATTACTACAAAGCATTTTGAAAGAAAGCACACAACGAAGAGCCATATCCTAGGATGGTATATTTATAATTAGCACATAAAACACTTTAACAGTGATTAGGGCATTTAAATGCAGATTATTAAAGCATAGCGAACAGGAAGAGAAGGGTCTAGGTAAATAAAATGCATCAGTTGCCTAGTCTATATGTCAGGCATTATATTATGTCCATCGTACAGATTTCATTCTTGTAGAATATGTTGTATACTTGTACATAGCTAAATATGATGACTCTCTGGAATAAAACCAGTTTTTAATCTCAACATTAATTATACTTAAATGGAAGTCATTGGATTTGGCAGAAGCTAATGATGGGTGGCCCTCAACCTTTGCTGCATATTAGAATTACCCTGAGAATTTTTAAAGAACTCCAGAACATAGGTCTTACCCAGATTATTTACATCAAAAACTCTAGAGGAAGGGTGTGTGTACTGGCATTATAAAATATCTCCTCAGGTGACTCCATTGTTCAGAGGCTGTTGAGAACCAGTGCTCCATTATTGAAATGAATAATACCTAAGTATATCGTCCAAGCAGTAAGTGCGTTCAAGCACAATTTTTCTTAATTTATCTTGACAAACTAACAATTCATTCATTCATTATTCATTAAATATACATTTATAGAATGCCTGCTGACAGGTGAGCACTTTGTAAGATGTTGACAATTAGTGATAAATGTTTGGGTTTTATTCTCAAGGACATTACAGACATAAAAGGAAAATGATTATTCTATTTGGGCTTGAATTACCATTCACAGAAAGTTGTTCAAGTAGTTTTGAGAGAAAAGCGGTTTTAAAAAATTCTTTGTGGTTTTGATATCGTGAGGTTTTTCAAATAGACTTCAGACATTATTTTCGTAGTTTTCATTGTTCATTTCATCCAACTGTCAAAAATTTAGCACAGTTTTATAATACTTCCTACACAGGCAACTGAACTCAAACGGAGTAAAACACTTTACCTTTTATCTCTAAATGCAAGACTCTAAAATCTTCTTTGAGTGTTCAGAAGAGACCAGCAGTTCTTCTTTATTTACCTGTAAACTAACTTTTAAATTTTTCTCACAGGTTAGAACCAACAAATGAATTCAACCATATTGCAAGCTCACAAATCAATATGCAAAATCAGTTATATTCTATATACTAGCCGTAAACAGTATGAACATGAGAGTAAGAAAACAATCCCATGTAAAATAATGGACCAGAGGAGGGAGGGGGGTGAAATGGGCTTGGGTTTCTTTGTGAGGTGATGACAATGTTCTAAAATTGTGAAGCTGGTTGCAAAATTCTATTAACATACTAGAAAATGACTGAATTGTACACTTAAAATAGTGGACTTGTATGGTATGGGACTTATATTTTAATAATTTCATTAATAAATTCCATTATAGGACTATCACATGTCATCTCTTCTCCCGACAACACCACCTCTATAGTCTTCATTTTTAGCCTAACTCTGGCCTCTTGATTCTTGAAAGAAATAAATAAAGAAAGAAAGAAAGAAAGAAAGAAAGAAAGAAAGAAAGAAGAAAGAAAGAGAAAGAAGAAAGAAAGAAAGAAAGAAAGAAAGAAAGAAAGAAAGAAAAAGAAACTCAAGAGCAGTGAAAATGCACCCCTTATTTTCTATCCTTCATCCCATCTCCTATTGCCTCGTCTGGGTTCTTTGTGGTTTCCTATTCCCCCTGAGATCTCTGCAACGGCATTCTAGATTCCATCCATGGTACTCTATATATACTGAATTCCTAGGTAATCACAACCAGTCTCATGACATTTAATACTCTCCGTATGCTAATGAATTCCATGTGTATCTCTAGCTTAGTGTTTGTCCTAAACTCGGGAGCTGTCTGTTCCGGCTGCCAATTCAACATCTAAAACTTCATTTCCAGTGCTCAACTCCTTATTCCATATACTTCCCAAACCTTTATCTTCCTCCGTGCTCTTCCCTGTCTCAGCCAATGGCAATTTTAGACTTCTTTGTGTTTAGACCCAAACCTGTGGAATCCTTCTTGACTTCTTCTCTTACTTATCTTGCGGATGACTTTTTATTTCCTATGTGGCTACCATCCTAGTTTCCACCACCATGATAATATTAAGCCTTATTCTGGTGCTCCAGGTGTCAAGTGGGGAAAGGGAGCTTGGGGTATTAACATTCAGAGTTTATGTTTTACTTAATCTCCCCGATTTCAGGACAGCACCTCTGTTCCCAGTGTGGCATATATTCTGTAATACATAAGCCCTGTCGTGCAACCACTGGAAAGTACTCTTCTAGTCTTCTGTGTTGGAGTAACAGTCCTCCATCCGAGCAAAGACGGAGAGGAAATTTAGGGACCTACTTGATTTTTATATTATTTCAACCCTTATCTCTATACTCAATCCAAAAACTTTCAAAAACACCTGGTCCCATTCTGTAATGCACTGTTTGAGAGTTTTTGCCCATGGTCAGCAGAATTTTCAGTTTTCCCAGATCTGCTCATTCACTTGCCACTTTTTCAGCTTTTTTTTCTATATCTAAAATTTTGTAACTGTTACTTCCTCTCAGACTCTCTCTTTCGATGTTTTTTCCTTAAATTTTTATTGTTTTTCTGTCATTGAAGTGCAGTGTCTGGAGAACCAGCAAAAAACAGAATTTTTAAAACTTGTGTTTGCTCATATACCCATTATCTTTTTAATTCATTTCAATTAGGTTTTCATCTTTACCATTCCACTTAAGCTGTTCTTTTCATGGCCCAAAATATTTCAGTTTGCTAATCCAGTGGTCAACATCTCAACCACTTTTAACAAAATTGTTTACTCATCTCGTCTTGAAATACCATTAATACTTGGTTTTCACGAACACCATTTTCCCACTCGTTTATGGTTTTTCTTCCACTTCAGGGGACACACCATCCATATTGGTTTTCTTTGCCGGCTCCTATTTCTCTTTTAGGCCTTGATGTATTGGTGAATAGGTTCTGGTCTTAGATTTCTTTTTTCTATATACATTTTTAAAAATAAGTTCATTTATTTACCATGGACCTAAAAATTGTTTAAATTCATAACTCCAAGATTTATATACAATCGTGACCTCTTCCTTAAGATTCAAAGCTGATCGTATACTTACCTTGTCTACTTAAAAGGCATCCTCATTTCAACATATTCAAAACACATGTCTTAAATCTTCAACACCCCAAATGTTCCACAAGTTCTCTCTTCTAGCGTGGTTAATGACATCACATTCATTAATCCTTTACTTAAATACTTCCTATTGCTTCTCACCATGTTTGTAATAAGAACTAAAGTCTTACCATAACGTGCTTGTATCTTGTTTGTCCAACCACTGCATTCCTTTTTTAATCTCATGCCATTCTCTTCCCATATCACCTCACCTTCATTATTTCCATGGACATATTCAGGTCAGTTGCCTTGGGCCGTAAGGCCTTAGGGCTTTCCCACTTTCTACTCCTTCTAAATGAAGCACTCAAATCATCTCATCCTGCTCTTTAACTCATGTGTCAGCACAACAGTTCCTCCCCAGTATTTTTCTCCATTCTCAGTCAATCTTTTTTTTATCCTTTTGGATTTTGCTTATCCCAAACCTCATTTTCTCATGCTTGTTATCCATCTCAGTCAGGATAGTCTCTTCATTATATTGCTTACTTATTTGCTTTCTTCTAAAATTTCAGCATCTCATCCCTACATCGTAGGGTTGAAAGAAAGAATTAATGAATATATCATACAATGAAGGAAGAAGAACATAGTGTTTAAAGAGATGGTGTTTGACACTGAGTCACCTAAATAGCATGGTGTTAACATTAAGAAAGCTGCTTAACCTTAGTTTTGTTTTTCTCAAAATCTAACATGCAGCCAATTAGGAAAAAACAGAAACAAAAGCAACAATGGTTAGTGTTAGTTAATAAGGAGTGATCAGGAAGTTAGTAATACCTCTGAAAGCATGCCGTCATAGGAATCCATAAAGAAATTTCCAAAGAGAGGACATGTCCAACAAGTGCCAAGTCATGCTAAGATGTTAAGTTAGATATGGAATGAGAGGGGCTTCCTAGATGACGCAAGGGACAAAATGAGAACTGAGTATATTGATTTTCTTGGGTTGTTTTGTTTTGTTTTGTTTTAATGAAAGAAAGTAGGAAGATGGTGGGATATTGGCTGTGAGGGAGTAGTACTCTGACTAAACTCATCTGATAGGGGAAGAGCAGTCAGCATTTGGGGATACAGGAATAGCTGCCCACTTTCGTCAGTGGGATAAACCTTGGTTGCTTGAGTTCAGTGATAAATATCATAAAACTATACAATATCTTTCTAATAAATTTTAGATAGCCTGGCTGGTGCCCCAAACTAGTTTTTCCATGGTACAGATTCCTTCATTATTTGCTTTCAATTCAGTTCTATCTGCCTTGTGTTTATTGGCTAAGCATCCCATATTTTGGCATTAGGTTGTCCTTTACATTTAGTTTCTGAAAACTAATGTAAGGACATGAGTACATGAGTTATGTACTCTGATCATTTTTCTATATATGTGTAGGCATTTCAGTTGGAAGGTTACAGAGATGATTATATTCAGAAGCTACATTAATGCAGAAGTCTGTCAACACTTTCATAAGGTGTCTTGTATTTTTTGTTCTTCAAGTTCTTCCTATTTCCAGTTAGATCATAAAAAATTATGCATGGCAAGTATATTATTTAATACATAGATAAAGTATTATTGCTTACAAAAATGCTTTATCTTCCCTGTTTGTGGAGAGTTGACATAAAAGATATCCATTTGATAATATTTGCTGTGCTTTGGCAAATTATTTGATAAATACATTGGCAAGTATGCACTCTGTTGTACAGTAAAATACTGTAACAAAGGAAAAAGATTTGTAATAGGACTTCAAGAGTGATCCTCTTCTGATCTTAAGTAGAACATTGTCCATCCAGCTAATGAATATTGTGCTAGAGAAGAATTCCAATCTATTTAGAGGTGCTGTAAACCAAAGAACTTCATGGAGCTCATTCTCTTATTCATGTTGAACAAGCTATCTCACCTCCTCTCAGGAAATGAAGCATGTATCAGAATTGTAAACATAGAGCAATGCATATGTTTCTAAGATAACTTCTAGCAAAATATATATAATTCCACCTAAGGACTCTACCAAGAAACTCAGAACTAATAAATGAGTTCAGGGAAGTTGCAGGATGCAATCAAGATAGAAAAATCACTTACATTTCTATACACCAACAACAAACTATCTGAAAGAAAAATAAAACAGTGCTATTCACAATAGCATCAAATTTGAAAGACTTAGGAATAAATTCAACCAAGAAGGTGAAAGATTTATACTAAAAAGAGTATGACATTGATGAAAGAAATTGAAGAAAACACAATTAAAATAAAAAGTACTCCATGTGCATGGATTGGAAAAATGACTATTTCTTAAATTTCTCTACTACCTAAAGTCATCTATAGATTCAACACAATCCCTATCAAAATTTTTATGGCAAGGTTTACAGAGATAGAAACAATCCTAAAATTTTATGGAACCACAAGGATTCCAAGTAGCCAAAGCAATCCTGAGAATGAAGAACAAAGCTGGAGGCATCATGACACTCCTGTTTCAAAATACATTACAAAGCAATAGTAATAAAAAAGTATGGCACTGACATTTAAACAGACACACAGATGAATAGAACAGAATCAAGAACTCAGAAAGAAATCCTCGCATATTTGGTCAACTAACATTTGACAAAAGAGTCAGGAATACTCAGAACAGGATAGTTTCTTCAATAAAGGGTGGTAGGATAATTGGATATTCACATACATAAGAATGAAACTGAACCCCTGTCTTATAACACTCACAAAAATTACCTTGAAATGGATTCAAGATACAAATGTAAAACCTGACACTGTAAGACTTCTAGGAAAAAAAAAAAATAGGGAAAAATTCCTTAATAGTCTTAGCAACAACATTTTTTAAATGACACCAAAAGCACAAACAAAATAGAAAATAAACAAGTGGGACTACATCGAACTAAAAGCCTTCTGCACAGCAAAGGGTGTTATCAACAGAATGAAAAGGCAACCAAAGGAATGAGAGAAAGTATTGCCAAAACATAAATGTAACAAGGAGTTAATATGCAAAATGCATAAGGAAGTCCTAAAACTCAATAGCAAAAAACCCAAATAATCCAATTAAAAAATGGGCAGAGGATCCAAACAGAATTTTTTTCCAAAGAAGAAATATAAATGCCCAACAGGTACCTGAAAAGATGCTCGACATCACTGATTATCTGTGAAAAACAAATCCAAACCACAGTGAACTATCCCCTCACATCTGTCAGAATGGCTGTTGTCAAGACATTACCTCAAAGACAAGAGGTAGCAAATGTTGGCAAGGAGGTGATGAAAAAGGAACCCTGGTGCAATGATGGTGGGAATGTAAATTAGTGCTACCACTATGAAAGCCATATCAATGTTCCTTAAAAAAATAATATAGAACTACCATCTGTTCTTAGCAATCCCACTTCTGAATATACATCTGTAGGAAGTGAGATTACTTATCTTGAAGAGAGAATCTGCATCACCATATTTATTGTAGCATTATTCACAAGCCAAACATGGAAATAATTTGAGTGTCCATCAATGGATGAATGGATAAAGAAAGTGTGGTGGTATGTGTGTGCGTGTAGTATACAACGAAATATTTAGTCATAAAAAGATGGAAATCTTGTCTTTGCTTCAACATATATGGACCTTGAGGGCGTTATGCTACATGAAATATGTCAGACAGAGAAAGTCAAATACTGTATGATACATTTATACGTGAAATCTAAAAGAGCCCAACCTGTAGAAATAGAGTATAGACTAGTTGTTGAAAGGGCCTAGGGGTTGGGGGATATAGGGAGATGTTGGCCTAAGTATTTAAACTTCCAGTTATAAGATGAATTCATTCTGGGAATCTAATGTACAGTGTGATGACTATAGTTAACAATACTGTATTATATATTCCAAAGTTGATAAGTAAAAGTAGATCTTAAATATTACACACACACACACACACACACACACACACACACACACACAGAGGTAATTACGTGAAGGGATGGACATTTTAACTACTCTTATTGTGGTATTCATTTCACAATAATGTGCATATATCAAACCATCACATTATATACCTTTAGCTTACACAATTAAGTCAATTATATCTCAATAAAGCTGGGGGAAAAAAAGTATGTGTTTGTTCTGAAATTGACTTGGAATTTCTTTAAAAAATTCTAAGGATTAAGAAATACCAAATAAGAAGGAATAAAACTAAAATGCCAATTTCAGAAATTCTTATAAAAATGAAACTGTCCAAAGAGTAAAATGTCAAAAATTACTTAAAGAGATAGAAGATAGATTATTATAAATGATCTGCGGAGTGCAGCGCCATGTTCCTGCTAGAAGAGCACAAGATGTAAGTACTGGGAGGTAATATTCCAAAATGCTTGCTCTGTATCTGTATGGGTAAACCCAATTATGAAGAATTTTAAAAAAATGTCTCAGAATAAATATTCTAAATCATCAAAACATTAGAAAAAAGCCCAGTTTTTTACTGTGATATTATAACACAACTGAAGACCTTCTTGATAGAACTAAATGATTTCTTTGAATCAAAATTACTGCTGCTTTGAAATTTTTTTACTTTTCTTTTTTTTAGGAAAATAAGCTCAATTTTTTTTAAAGATTTTATTTATTTGAGAGAGAGCATGAGTGGGGAGGAGAGGGAGACGCAGACTCCCCACTGAGCAGAGAGCCCGATATGGAGCCTGATATGGAGATCCCAGGACGCTGGGAACATGACCTGAGCTGAAGGCTGACACTTAACTGACTGAGCCCCCCCAGGTGCCGCAATAAGCTCAAATTTTTATATTGAAAATGCCAGGTAAACACTTCCCTTAGATTGTATTTGTTATTTAAAACTTCAGCCTCCTATCTCCTTTCCTAAGTCCAGTGGCATGTGCTCCAATAAAAGGCTAAAGTAAATAACCACCTATCTTGAGAAGTAAGGGCGACTGATATTGAAATAATTCAAAGCCAGATTTCTAAAGTGATGTTATTAAATATTAAGCATCATTATAATAATAGTTTAATATAATTCACCAGTTCTATTTCATGTAAAATTAGAAAAATGATTTATTTTTTTGGATAAAAAGGCAAGAAAGCATTATTTTAATCTAGACTTCATGCCATTTATTTAATTGATGCAATTATAGACATATTTCAAGTGATCTTCTGTGAAGGAAATATTAATGCTCATGAAAAGACAAACAAGTGATTGTAGGTATTGTGCACTATATGCTATTTAAGAGACATATAAAGAAATACACCATTACTTTAGTATGTTCTAATTCAATTACACAGAGACTAACAGGTCCTGGACAGACCGTGGTGGTGCTGAGGGCAAACTCCAGGTCTGTCAAGAGACT
The DNA here is from genome assembly GCF_002007445.2 of Ailuropoda melanoleuca. Classification (NCBI taxonomy): domain Eukaryota; kingdom Metazoa; phylum Chordata; class Mammalia; order Carnivora; family Ursidae; genus Ailuropoda; species Ailuropoda melanoleuca. Next base: position 97,702,232 of record NC_048224.1, read on the forward strand.
CAGACCTGGGGCCCATTTGTGACATAGAGGCATCAGGACACTCCATAAATGTGAATCTGTCCTGCTTCTATTCCTGGCTCAAATGGAAGCCAGAACTCCCAGTTGGCCACCTGCCACTACTGGTACATCTTCCTGTGTGTGAGGAGAGTGTGTGTGTGTGCATGTGTCTTCTATATAACATTCTCTTTTAATCCACACCAAAGATCTGAGAAAAATTTTGTTAGAGAATCACATCAGTCTTTCACAGAACACGCCTACTTTTCACGTTGCTGTAATACTGAATAAGCATAGATCTCCTCCAGAAAACACGAGCAACAGAAAGCATATCCTACAAAAAACATGCTGCTGATAAAACGCATGTGGCAACCAGGTCTCTGGAGATTTGGAGATGCTGCCTTCCTTCAAAATGGATTTAAACTTACAAACAGAAAACAGTGTGAGTTCTGTTCTCCATGTGAACGAAGAAGACATTGCACTTGTAAATAGAATAGGGAATATTCTTACGAATGGTTGGCACATTTCAATTCAATTTAATTTTAAGACCCTTTTATAGCGCTTATTCTGTGTCAGGCATTTTTTTTTTTTTTGAGTCATGCACTGTTTATTCCTGAAAACAAACTAGGTAAGAAGATATTTTTACTCCATTTTACAGATGAGGTGTATAGAGTACTTTNCATCTGTAGGAAGTGAGATTACTTATCTTGAAGAGAGAATCTGCATCACCATATTTATTGTAGCATTATTCACAATAGCCAAACATGGAAATAATTTGAGTGTCCATCAATGGATGAATGGATAAAGAAAGTGTGGTGGTATGTGTGTGCGTGTAGTATACAACGAAATATTTAGTCATAAAAAGATGGAAATCTTGTCTTTGCTTCAACATATATGGACCTTGAGGGCGTTATGCTACATGAAATATGTCAGACAGAGAAAGTCAAATACTGTATGATACATTTATACGTGAAATCTAAAAGAGCCCAACCTGTAGAAATAGAGTATAGACTAGTTGTTGAAAGGGCCTAGGGGTTGGGGGATATAGGGAGATGTTGGCCTAAGTATTTAAACTTCCACTTATAAGATGAATTCATTCTGGGAATCTAATGTACAGTGTGATGACTATAGTTAACAATACTGTATTATATATTCCAAAGTTGATAAGTAAAAGTAGATCTTAAATATTACACACACACACACACACACACACACACACACACACACACAGAGGTAATTACGTGAAGGGATGGACATTTTAACTACTCTTATTGTGGTATTCATTTCACAATAATGTGCATATATCAAACCATCACATTATATACCTTTAGCTTACACAATTAAGTCAATTATATCTCAATAAAGCTGGGGGAAAAAAAGTATGTGTTTGTTCTGAAATTGACTTGGAATTTCTTTAAAAAATTCTAAGGATTAAGAAATACCAAATAAGAAGGAATAAAACTAAAATGCCAATTTCAGAAATTCTTATAAAAATGAAACTGTCCAAAGAGTAAAATGTCAAAAATTACTTAAAGAGATAGAAGATAGATTATTATAAATGATCTGCGGAGTGCAGCGCCATGTTCCTGCTAGAAGAGCACAAGATGTAAGTACTGGGAGGTAATATTCCAAAATGCTTGCTCTGTATCTGTATGGGTAAACCCAATTATGAAGAATTTAAAAAAAATGTCTCAGAATAAATATTCTAAATCATCAAAACATTAGAAAAAAGCCCAGTTTTTTACTGTGATATTATAACACAACTGAAGACCTTCTTGATAGAACTAAATGATTTCTTTGAATCAAAATTACTGCCGCTTTGAAATGTTTTTACTTTTCTTTTTTTTAGGAAAATAAGCTCAATTTTTTTTAAAGATTTTATTTATTTGAGAGAGAGCATGAGTGGGGAGGAGAGGGAGACGCAGACTCCCCACTGAGCAGAGAGCCCGATATGGAGCCTGATATGGAGATCCCAGGATGCTGGGAACATGACCTGAGCTGAAGGCTGACACTTAACTGACTGAGCCCCCCCAGGTGCCGCAATAAGCTCAAATTTTTATATTGAAAATGCCAGGTAAACACTTCCCTTAGATTGTATTTGTTATTTAAAACTTCAGCCTCCTATCTCCTTTCCTAAGTCCAGTGGCATGTGCTCCAATAAAAGGCTAAAGTAAATAACCACCTACCTTGAGAAGTAAGGGCGACTGATATTGAAATAATTCAAAGCCAGATTTCTAAAGTGATGTTATTAAATATTAAGCATCATTATAATAATAGTTTAATATAATTCACCAGTTCTATTTCATGTAAAATTAGAAAAATGATTTATTTTTTTGGATAAAAAGGCAAGAAAGCATTATTTTAATCTAGACTTCATGCCATTTATTTAATTGATGCAATTATAGACATATTTCAAGTGATCTTCTGTGAAGGAAATATTAATGCTCATGAAAAGACAAACAAGTGATTGTAGGTATTGTGCACTATATGCTATTTAAGAGACATATAAAGAAATACACCATTACTTTAGTATGTTCTAATTCAATTACACAGAGACTAACAGGTCCTGGACAGACCGTGGTGGTGCTGAGGGCAAACTCCAGGTCTGTCAAGAGACTCAGACCTGGGGCCCATTTGTGACATAGAGGCATCAGGACACTCCATAAATGTGAATCTGTCCTGCTTCTATTCCTGGCTCAAATGGAAGCCAGAACTCCCAGTTGGCCACCTGCCACTACTGGTACATCTTCCTGTGTGTGAGGAGAGTGTGTGTGTGTGCATGTGTCTTCTATATAACATTCTCTTTTAATCCACACCAAAGATCTGAGAAAAATTTTGTTAGAGAATCACATCAGTCTTTCACAGAACACGCCTACTTTCCACGTTGCTGTAATACTGAATAAGCACAGATCTCCTCCAGAAAACACGAGCAACAGAAAGCATATCCTACAAAAAACATGCTGCTGATAAAACGCATGTGGCAACCAGGTCTCTGGAGATTTGGAGATGCTGCCTTCCTTCAAAATGGATTTAAACTTACAAACAGAAAACAGTGTGAGTTCTGTTCTCCATGTGAACGAAGAAGACATTGCACTTGTAAATAGAATAGGGAATATTCTTACGAATGGTTGGCACATTTCAATTCAATTTAATTTTAAGACCCTTTTATAGCGCTTATTCTGTGTCAGGCATTTTTTTTTTTTTGAGTCATGCACTGTTTATTCCTGAAAACAAACTAGGTAAGAAGATATTTTTACTCCATTTTACAGATGAGGTGTATAGAGTACTTTTTAAAAGTGGTTATTATGGTTGTCATGAGAAGGCATCCAGTATTCTGCTGCTACAGAGAATGGAACTGAACGAGGGTTCTAGGTACTGTACTTTGAAATCCATCCCCATGTTTGTGCCAAGGCTGCACCTCACACAGGCTGCTCTAGGACAATGACTTAGTCGGTGGGATACTAAGGCAAACTGGTTTCTGGCTGACTTTGCCAAACATTCCTGGACTGCCTCTTAAATGGTGGTGCAAGATGCTTCCACTCAACCTTTTCTTTCTTTCTTTCCTTTTAAGATTTATTTATTTATTTATTTATTTATTTATTTATTTATTTATTTAAGAGAGAGAGAGAGCAGGGGCAGGGGCAGAGGAAAGAATCTCAAGCAGACTCCTCACTGAGCATGGAGCCTGATGCAGGGCTCAGTCTCACAACCCTGAGATGATGACCTGAGCCAAAATCAAGAGTTAGACACTTAACTGACTGAGCAGCCAGGTGCCCCTCCACTCAAACTTTTCTAAGCTTAATTCAGCCTAACTGTTCCAAAGGATGAACTGCATGGAAGTGTTTCATTTTGAGATTTTAGTTTGTCCCTGAATTATGAAAGGTTTTAAAGAATGAAGTGAATGAAGAAAAACCAAATAAATAAAGTAAATAAATAAATAAATACAAGAAGAAATTAATTTCCATTGTATTCGATTTCACTTATGAATGTAAGTGCAGAATCCTAATTAATATGCCTGAAAATAATTCAATACCATATTCAAGAAAAAGCAGAAATGAGTATCAATAGTGTCTTAAAAAATAAGAGATACTACCTCACACCTGTCAGAATCGCTAAAATTGACAACACAGGAAGCAACAGATGTTGGTCAGGATGTAGAGAAAGGAGAACCCTCTTACACTGTTGGTGGGAATGCAAACTGGTGTAACCACTCTGGAAAACAGTATGGAGGTTACTCAAAAAGTTAAAAATAGAACTACCCTGTGACCCAGCAATTTTTTTACTAGGTATATACCCGAAGGATACAAAGGGGCACATGCACCCCAATGTTTATAGCAGCATTATCAACGATAGCCAAATTATGCAAAGAACCCAAATCCCCATCAACTGATGAATGGATAAAAAAAAGAAATGGTAGTGTGTGTGTGTGTGTGTGTGTGTATCTCCATATATATATATATATATGGAATATCACTCAACCATCAAAAAGAATAAAATCTTGTCATTTGCAAAGATGTGAATGGAGCTAGAGTGTATTATGCTAAGCAAAATAAGTCAGAGAAAGACAAATCCCATATGATTTCACTCATGTGGAATTTAAGAAACAAAACATGAACATAGGGAAGAGGGAAAAAAGAGAAGCATACCATAAGAGACTCTCAACTATAGAGAACAAACTGAGGGTAGGGTTGCTGGAGGGAAGTGGGTGAGGGGAAGGGCTAGATGGGTAGTGGGTATTAAGGGAGGCACTTGTGACAAGCCCTGGGAGTGGTATGTAAGTGATGAATCACTAAATTCTACTTTTGAAGCCAATATTACACTATATGCCAACTAACTAGAATTTAAGTAAAAATTTGAAAAAAGAATGTGGTGCTGAAACATATTTGCTAATACTCAAAATTCATTCTTCAAAAGAACTTAGACTGGTAGTGTGAGATTACTTTTTTAAATGATAAAATAAAACCATCTCATATTGTATTAAGATTTAACATCTTTCTTTTAAATTTGTAAATGGGACAAATCATTTTTCAAAAATAACTGTTAAAATTGCCAGACCTATAAATAAAAGACATAAAATTAATGTAGGGGCACCTGGGTGGCACAGCGGTTAAGCGTCTGCCTTCGGCTCAGGGCGTGATCCTGGCGTTATGGGATCGAGCCCCACATCAGGCTTTTCTGCTATGAGCCTGCTTCTTCCTCTCCCACTCCCCCTGCTTGTGTTCCCTCTCTCGCTGGCTGTCTTATCTCTGTCGAATAAATAAATAAAATCTTTAAAAAATAAATAAATAAAATAAAATTAATGTAAAAGCTGAGGGAAAGTGAGTTTTTAAAATTTTTAATGCAAAGGTATTAAACATTAGCTTAGTTTTTCTAACTGAAGAAAAATCTGTAAATAAAAAACAATTTATCCCTGAGTTATCAAAAGTCCTAAATTTTAAAAGACCATTATATGAAAGCACCTAACATTACCTGATAAGAATGCCTGCAAATTCTAAGTTTTTTTTTTCTGTTAAGAAGAAAGAAACCCAATCTTTTGAAAACTGAGATGAAATTCTGGATTTTTAAAATGATGATAAAAAATCATAATTCAAGTGATAAAATATAAAAGTAATTATTAAGTTACATTATATCATTACATATTCATGTGAGAGTTTATAATATGAAATGTGTAAATATATAACATTATTTTGTCATTTTATGCTAGCTTTTAAAAAGTCTCTAAATTCTAGAATGTTTTAAGTAAAATATAGTGCTCATTAAAAAAAAAGTTAGGATTGAGCCATANATAAAATCTTTAAAAAATCAATAAATAAAATAAAATTAATGTAAAAACTGAGGGAAAGTGAGTTTTTAAAATTTTTAATGCAAAGGTATTAAACATTAGCTTAGTTTTTCTAACTGAAGAGAAATCTGTAAATACAAAACAATTTATCCCTGAGTTATCAAAAGTCCTAAATTTTAAAAGACCATTATATGAAAGCACCTAACATTACCTGATAAGAATGCCTGCAAATTCTAAGTGTTTTTTTTTTCTGTTAAGAAGAAAGAAACCCAATCTTTTGAAAACTGAGATGAAATTCTGGATTTTTAAAATGATGATAAAAAATCATAATTCAAGTGATAAAATATAAAAGTAATTATTAAGTTACATTATATCATTACATATTCATGTGAGAGTTTATAATATGAAATGTGTAAATATATAACATTATTTTGTCATTTTATGCTAGCTTTTAAAAAGTCTCTAAATTCTAGAATGTTTTAAGTAAAATATAGTGCTCATTAAAAAAAAAGTTAGGATTGAGCCATATATTATTTCATTTATTAGAAGTAAGATTTTAGTGTCGTCAAGGTCTTGCGCATGAGTCAACTAACTCTGACTTAGAGCTGCATTCCAAGCCACAGATAGCCTTTTGCAAACACAGTCTATTCAGTTGTCTTCATACTAGATTATAGATGATTTGAGTACAAGAGCCAAGATTTAATCCCTTTGGCATCCCAGTCAAGAGGGAACCAGATATGAAACTGGTTTCTTGAATGAAAATCTGTGTAATACATATTGTATTTATTGAAACTTAGGTGTCATTGATTATAACATGTAGAGCTAAGACAGCAAAAACAGTGCCAATTCCAAGTGTGAAATCCATCTCTATTTTGGAGATGATAAATGTACAAAATTTTGCCTCTTAGAATTCGTGAGATACGATACTGCCACCTTTACTATTGATTCTGGAATCCTCCATGGACCTTTAAAAGNTGGTTTCTTGAATGAAAATCTGTGTAATACATATTGTATTTCTTGGAAACTTAGGTGTCATTGATTATAACATGTAGAGCTAAGACAGCAAAAACAGTGCCAATTCCAAGTGTGAAATCCATCTCTATTTTGGAGATGATAAATGTACAAAATTTTGCCCCTTAGAATTCGTGAGATACGATACTGCCACCTTTACTATTGATTCTGGAATCCTCCATGGACCTTTAAAAGAAATGCCCATGGTCTCGAGACTTGGTCCTCTTGCTTAAGCTCTTGAATTCAGCCAAACCATAATCAGTACTTTTCAGGACTGGAGTAAAAATATTCACAGACTTTGATCCCTTGTGTAACTTAATCTACAAGTAAACCCTAAGTGTTTCGAGTATCTTCTTCTCCCAATTTCCCACCTCCTATTCTCTATGGGACTATCAGGAGTAATTTTGTTCATCTTAAACCCACCATTTTGTATTTTCATGGTCTACATTCTAAATGCATGCCTCTTCAGTCATCTGTTCAACTCATATTGTCTTTTCTTTTGAGCCAGTTTCCCACTCCATCTGTCTCCTAGTTTTTTAACTTGCCTGACCCAAACTCTATTGTGTTTGTAGCAGGTAACATATTTTACTGTTTATATGTTCACATGGTGAAAATGTAACTGTGTTTTTCTGTAACTCAATTTAACTTTTATTTTAAACATCATTCCACTCAGTAATGGAAAACTTAATCTTGCCAATTCAAAGTAAATTCAGTCAAACTTGTTATTTATGTTTAATATGGATTTATAATTCAATCATGTTAAAATTTAAATGTACTTCCTTACCCTCCCATAATGAGGTAAATTAAATTATAAGTCCTTCTATGCACACCTGTTGCTAGAGGGTCATTGTGGACATAGGACTCTGTAGATTCTTCAGGATATAAAATAGAGCTGAGGTCTTATGCTTGGGCATAAGAATGGTGAGCTGAGTGACATTAAAATGTATTATTCCATTTCCAATTTGCCTTCTGCTGCTAATGACCCACTAATACATGAGCTATAGCTTCATAAAATTTCCAGTGGGGATGGTCCAGGCTGTACTGGGAAAACCATTTCATGGCAGGCCCAATAGCTTTCTCGCAGTGACCTTCTGTACGTTGTTTGGAGACAGAGCTTTCAGATTCCAGACAGCATGAGTGATTGCTAGACTCAGAAGCCTTTGAATACCGTACATTTCCTTAATGAGAGTTCTCGTCTCCAGCACCAGGTTTTTTTGTTTCTGCCTCATCTGAACTCAGATGTAGAACCATAGGTTATCCCTACTCTTGGACTCCAACCTTGAAGGATTCCAGACTAGGAGGTGGAGGCAGCGATTTTCCACCACCACTTACCCATCCTCTCCCACCCACCTGTCCTCTGCCACACACACAAATTACTCCTAACACATGAACTTTTTCCCCAAAAAACTTTTTCTCTTTCTTTACAAATCCTGAGTTTTCTATGGCAGAGATTTCAGGGAAGAACATCTTTGGCCAGTACATGTGGACTTTCTTCTTCACATCTGAATCCTAGACTTTTGTTCCTTGAAATGGAAAATGTAGTATCTTTTCTCCCTGGCTTGAATACAACTAATCACTGCAATGAGTGGTGATCCTGGCTCCTCCACTCTGAATTTCAGTGGTCATGGGTAGCAGAAGAAAGATTCTACAATTTATGTCTCAGATTAGTATTCTGCCATACTCAGTTAACATCTTCATACTCTTCTTTAACTTTTTCCTTCATTTCTGAACTAAGCGGAAACATGACATTTCCTAGATGGTGCTGCTTCCCTAAAGCACTTAATTCTCTATTTCCCCATACTTCAGGTAGCTCAGGGTCAAGAGATGCCGTGTGTCCTCTTTACTCTATGACCCTGGGAATAACTTTCATCACCCCAGTCTCCTGTGGGCACTCCTCTCATAGACATTCCCAAAAATTCAGGGCATTGGGGTGCCTGGGTGGCTCAGTCAGTTGAGCGTTGACTTTTGATTTCGGCTCAGGTCATGATCTTGGGGCCCTGGGATCAAGTTCTGTGTCAGGCTCCTCACTCAGCAGGGACTCTGCTTGTCTCCCTTTCTCTCTGCCCTTCCCCCCACTTGCATGCTCTTTCTCTTTGTGTCTCCCTAATATAAATAAATAAATCTTTTAAAAAAATACAAAAATTCAGGGCATTTATATGATGGAATTTTAAAGTGGACACTGATCTAATGAGATATAATTGTCATCACTTTTCAAACTGTAATAACAAAGGTGAGAATTATCAAGTAATTAGATAAAACCAGTTACATGACTTTAAATGGCCATTCAATTTAAGGGTATAGAAGGCTTGAGGGTGAGAAGGTGAATGAAAGGGGATTTGGTGTTGAAATAGTGTTTTGATATTTAGAGTTGATGAAAGGTGGCTTTTTAAGATTTTTAATTAAAAAATAGTTTAGGATTCATCAGAGAAGTCATAAGACCTGTGATTTTTCATTTGGGCACAGTGAGTAAATGAATAAATGCTAAGGAACAGTGGGAAAAAAACCAAAGCTTTTAGTTTCATGCCACAAATAGTGTTTTAGAAGAATATGTTTATATTCTGCTACACTTTTCTTGGTCACTGTCAACCCCAAAATTTGTTGTCTTTCCCACTTATTCACTGAAGATAGAACACATTCCTTGTAGTTGTCCCTACTTCCTTAAGTCCTGACACTCTCTGGGTTACTTCATCATCCAGGTAGTTGATCCAGGCACTACTGTAGTATTGGGGTATTGCCTTCTATCCAGTGACCCTCTTACCCGCACTGTGTAAGCCTCCACCTGCCCCGGGCACACTTTGGATGATGCATTTGGCCAGAACTGCTCCGCTTCTAAAATAAGAAATACATTGTTTTGTCTGGCCACAACCTTCTAATCTACTCTTTTAGTTTAAATAACTCAATTCGTCCACCTTATTATGTATTCTTAACCTATGGCGTCCTCTGTTTCTCTGTCTCAGCTCTCTCGTCAGAATTGCTTAATGTCTTTCTTAAGTTTTAGTGTTATGTCTACTTCAACCACCCTAGTATCTTCTAGTATCTTCATCTTCTCTGCCCCATTTTTTCTTGTCATCACTCCTATCTCACAAAATCTGCCTCGGTTGAGATTCCTAAGTCCCCTTTCTCCATGCTGGCGTCTGTGTACATGAAGAGGGATTTAGAAGATCACAATATCATGCCAATTCATGATAAAGCATCCATTGCTGTCCTTTCCATAATGAGCTCCTTTTTCTTTTCCAAAAGCAGTTATTTCAGACATCCTCCACTCTCCACAAATTTCTAACTCTCCCATCTCCCCTTAATTCTCAACAGATGATTTCATCTTTCTACTTCTTTGTACTTCACAGAGAGAATAGGTAATTACTCCTTCAAGTTCCTTCAACCAACTTATAATTTCACCCATTACAATTTCACCCATCTTTGGCCTCCACCTCTTCTTTGGATAACATGCTCTCCTGAATTATCTTTGACTTGAGCTCCTGATTCTTCTCTATTTTCTCCTTCTACATCTCCCTTCATATTAATTCCACTGCATCCAATGTTTTTCACAGGAGGCAGGAAGAAGGAAAACCTCCAATCATATACTGCTCTTTGACTTGGCCTTATATTTCCCCTCTCTCTCAAAGCCACATTTCTTGAAGGGAATTGTCTGCCCCTAGTTTCTGACCGCTCTAAATTCTGCAATTTTGTCTTCCCTCGCACCATGCATTGACACTCCCTTTGTCAAGGCCGCAGTGACCTCTTTGCTGCTTAATCAAATCTAGCATTTTAGAATATACAATTATTTTCACCTGCCTGCTTTTCTTTTAGTATTATTTCAACCCATAGTATTATCTACATTTTCTGAATAAGAAACTGATACTCTGAAAGCTAATTTGGTCAACATCACAAACATAACTGTAGCTGGCAAAAGTTGAGCTTGAATCAAGGGCTTCTGACTCAGGATCCTGTATTTTGTGACTATAAAGTAAAGTGAATCAATTACATTCTCATATTCGTTATTCCATAGATATTTACAATTTATTTTTTACTTAATATCCTATTTCCATGGCCTACATTGATAGCAGATGCCGCAGCATCTGAAGTTATTAATAATTTAGTTGACCCAGAAANCCAATTATATTCTCATATTCGTTATTCCATAGATATTTACAATTTATTTTTTACTTAATATCCTATATTTCCATGGCCTACATTGATAGCAGATGCCGCAGCATCTGAAGTTATTAATAATTTAGTTGACCCAGAAATTTCAGGGAAAAGGGGAAGCTAATGAGAACAGTTTTGCCTTCATGAATTTCTGAGCAAACATAAAGACACTGAACATGTTAGAGATAGACTATTCCTCCTATGTAAATTGACTCAAGCAAAAATCTAAAAAAAACAAAAACAAAACTGAGAGTAAAATCTCACCAATTGTAAGAAACTTGATTGGGCTTAAAAGCCAAATATTGAATGAAAGATCTCTGATCTGATTTGGAAAAAAATTTCCTATCTTTTCTTTTTTTCTTTATAAATCTCTTTCTATTGAGAAACTTATATTTTGGTGATAAGAAAATCATGCAGAATAGTTATAATCCACAAGAATTTTCAGTGCATTGCTATCGTATTGGTCTGTGTGAAATGCCCTGTAAGCAGAAGAAAATAAGCTCTCGAGAGTAGGCTTTTCAGAAAAAATGGCACTCGAGCTAAGACTTAATGGATTGCAGATGTTTTTTCAGGTGGGTAAGAGAGGAAAGGCATCTAAGCAGAGGGACCAGCATGTGCAAAATGCAGAAACATAGATGTCCTGTTGTGTTTAGAGAACTACAACCAGTTGTCCCAATGAAGTATTAGTCAAGGCTTTAAAAAATATAATTACCAGGGTGACGATTCAAAATAGTTTGGAGGACTAAATCAGCAGTGTGGGTTTATTGTTCACACAGTGGAAAGTCTCCAGAGTGGCTGGTTGCAAGCACAGATGGATGGGAGGATTTAAAAGATGCCATCAGTTTTCTGTTCTGTTTCCCTCTCCTGTCTTTCTCCCTTTCCTTCCTCCCCTCCCTCTCCCTCCTTCCCTTCTGTGTTAGCCTGATCCTCATACAGGCTCTTACCACAGAGAAATCAAAATAGCTACCAGCAGTGCTAAGCTAAACTCATTCCCATATTCCTGGATCAAAAAGTGTGTATTCATTTTATGACTACTGTCCTGTGCATGAATGCAAATTGCTTGATAATGTGTCCCCTACTGGCCTGTCCCACTTTATTTTCTATTGTCTACCCCTATTTCAGTTATACATGGACCAGGTTAAGGAAGCCTGTTCTAGATGAATAGGGAGCCTTTGTCAGGAGTGTAATAAATCTGTATGTGAGAAAAACAAGATGACTCTAGTAATTTTAGAGATAATACAGGGAAACAAAAAATCGCTATGGCATTTGTGACAATTCAGACAATTACTATTTTTTTAAAGATTTTATGTATTTACGTGACAGAGAGACAGCCATTGAGAGAAGGAACAGAGCACGGGAGTCGGAGAGGAAGAAGCAGGCTCCCAGCGGAGGAGCCGGATTGTGGGGCTCGATGCTGAGATCACTCCCTGAGCCGAAGAAAGACTCCAAATGACTGTGCCACCCAGGCGCCCCCAATTCAGACAATTATTGTCTTTACTATGTTTATGTCATAATCTAACCAATTATATATTCATGTAAACATAGGGTGTTTTCATTACTATTAAACTCTGCAAAACGTGTGCTCATACACCCAAGTTCGAAGCTATTTTCTTTGGTTATCTTTTTAGAAGCGGAAGTGCAAAGGGGAAAAAAAGGTGCAATTTAGAATGTATACATATTGGCCAATAGCCTTCCAGAAAATAATTCCCATTTTTTACTTGCATCCGCAATCTACTTGTTTGAATTTTCCAGCAGCACAGACTCCTTGAAATCATGTACCTTTGCAATTGTCAATATGATATTACAATTCTATTAGAAGAGAATTTCTTTGTGTGTATTTTCACAAAGCAGTGAAAATCTGTCTGTAATTATCTTTATGTGTCCATTTATGGTTTGGTTAGTAAAAGGTGAAAGAGATGGTTGTCTCAGCACGTTTACTGTCTGGTGACTTAATTTTTAATCACAAATATGCCAGTATATCCACCTCAAGCAGTATGACAGGTGTGAGAAGGAATTGACAAATCCAACATTTTTACAAAACAATAGGTTAGCAGTGCAGATTAGAGAGAAAGGAGCCAAATGAAGATGGCATATATTACTGGCACCATGTCTCAGATGGAAGGGCCAGGAAAACAAATGAGAGAACCATTTGGATGTAATTAGGAAGCAGGAGGCAGGAAAAAGAAAGAAGAGTCTTGTAAACTAAGGAGCAGATGATGCCCTATAGCCAAACTCCCCAAATCTTTCAGCTCGCCTTTCCTGCTCGTTCTGCTATAACAATGTACGTGGACTCTCACTGAAATGTACTCAGCCTTGAGATTATTAATAATTTTGAAACTGAAACCAGCTGCATACAAAATACTATAGGCCAAATGCTTCAATTGATTCTCCTGGCTTTATGCATCCCCTATTAAGACATTTATCTCATTAAATTGCAGTTTTATTTTCAGTGTCCTTAACTAAACTCTGAGCTCCAAAGTTCCGATAGTACATGTGAAGAGTATCTCTGTACGTGCCGCATCCTAGATGCTTAATGAGAGGTTCTAGTAAATTAATTTATGAGTCAATTTTCATATGTCTTCATGGGTTTCCCTCCCATCCCCCTTCAAAGCAACTGAAACTCAGAATAAAACCCACCACCTTTTTAGGTTATTTGTCCATTTCACCAAATATTTAGTGCTAGGTCCTGAGGATTTGAAAATTGGCCTTGGAAATTTCTGTGCCCTTGATGTGTCATACTTTAAATAAGGTGGGGTGGGCAAAAGGGAAGTAAAAAGGAACTAAGATTTAAACTATGTACAAGACCTAGTGTTCTGCACTTACATGCATTATCTCCAATCCTCAGAACAAGATCACGGGCATCCTCCTGTGTGCACTTGGGGAACACGGGGCTCGTAGATACTTACGAAATGTCCTGAAGGTTTTAATACCGGCAGGTGGAAGATCCAGGATTAGTAAATGCCTATTTTCTTTACCTCGTTCAATGTTGCTGATCCTTATTTACTTTCTGGAGCTAGACAGTATTTTTCCGTTTCTTTCCAGTCACACAAAACGAGAGGATGAATAGTAAGCTTGTCATCAGCACCTCTTTCATTCCTAACAATTAAAATTGATAGTAATTCCATTTTTGTCACCCTCAGATTTTCATGCCTAAAATAGATTTTCTATATCTTTCTCCTATTCTTCTTCCTTACTAAATACCTCTAATATTGGTAGTTGAAATGGAGTTTCCAGATCCTGGAAAAGACAGCCTCCTGAGTAATTACTTTTTTTCCCCCCAGTGGCCATTCATGAGACTTCTCTTACCCACTCCCTCACTTTTGCATCAGCCAGAACAAAAGGTCTGTATGATGATGGCACAGATCATACCTGTTCTCCCCGCAGACCCTCCTTAGAGTGGCACTCCCAGGCGTAGCTCCTCGTCTCTGCTAAGTTGCCTTTTAAAGTCAAGATACTATAGTTTTCTTCTGAAGTGCATAATTATTCTAATGTATGTGTGAGGACCACATGCCATTCTTGCTTTCATTCATTCCACAAATGTTTGTATGAGTTTCTACTGGATAGAAGACATTATTTAGGCTCTAGAACCACAGCTTTTTATTTTTAAGACAAAGTTGCTGTGCACACCAGGCTTCTATTCCAATAACTGCCCTAAACCAAAATTTCCAGAAGGTATGAGCAGACATACTAGTTACCATTCTAGCTACTTTGCTTGCTTTTGATGATGACGATGACAACATTCTGATGGGGGCAAAAAAAAAGACCTGATTCATGCTAATTTATAGGTTCAGTCTTTAGGGAGTGTTGGAAATTGCATCTTTTTTAATAGCAGGTTTGGAGAGGATGCCAGTGATGGAATAAATCCCAAAAATAGTTTAGAGTATCAAGTAAAAATGGCAAATTACAGGAATAATGGGACAACCTGGTGATTCTCAAACTTTGTTTCACATTCAGGTCACCTGGGGAACTTTTTAAAAATCTTGATTCCCATCCTACACCCCATACCTCTTCAATCAGAACGTTGGTAGATAGGACCTAGGTATTAGGTTGTTGTTGTTTTTGTTTTTGTTTTAACTCCCTGGGTTATTTCAGCATGAAATAAGCTTGAGAACCAATGATCTAAACACATTTTTATCAACCTTTAATGTACATGCAAATCAACTGGGGACCTTATAAAATACAGATTCTGGTAATAGATCTGGGGGGCTGCTAAGTTCTTCATGTCCCAGGAGCAACCAGATGTGGCTACTGCTGATGTCCATAGCACATATCGAGAGGCAAGGCTCTAACCAACATGTCTCAGCTTATCAGGGCTGGAAGAGCTCTGGAGCTAGCCACTAGCCCTGCTCTGGGCAGTGGTTAACACCGTTCAAGGACAATGGGGGCATGTCAGTCTTCCGTGACAAAGACGGCTTAAAAAGCTATCAGGGAAGAGATTGTGATGTCATAGGTTTTCTCACAAGATTGAAAACCTCTCCTTCCCATCCCAAGCCTGAGCAGGAACTGCTGGGACCTACATCTGCAGGTGCTGATCTCCTTCAGGGTCTTTGGGAAATACCGTCATAGGACACGGGGCTCACGTTTACCCAACAGCCAAACCTCCAGAAGAGAAGAAGCCAGGCTTTTCATCTACATGTAAAACTCAGTTCTAGAGCTTCTGCCTGTTGTAAATGTGTTTTATAAGTGAATAACCTGACTACAAATTGTTCCACAACCTAGTGGGTGGTTAGACAGATGATGGTAGGAAAGACCTGTTCCTTTTGTGGAAGTATAAGTTAGAATTGGGAAACTTTTAGAAATGAGCTATTAAGCCCCATGAGTGATCACCCCAGTTTCTTACAAAAATGTGTTCTAGCTGATCACATACGATCCCTTGTCTCTACGATCCCTTGTCTCTCCACCTCAATTCTTCTTTCTTAACTACGTGGAAATTCTATTCTTGGAATATGTTTTTATTTTAAAATTTTTTAATGTTTGAATTTCAAACATACTTGAACCAGTGTCCCCAATTTTTTTCTTAGATTAGAGTTTAGAACAAAAACCCTACAATCATCAAAAATGGCTGACATACAAAATGTAAGAGAAATGTACACATTTAAGAAAGGGACCTTTTTGCCCAATGAAGAATAATGCGATGGCATTTTAACCTTTCAGTCACAGGAGTCCTAATAGGAATCCAAAATATTTGACTATATTTGCAAAATACTATCATTCTACCAGTACAAAATGTATTCTATAATATAATCCTATTGGACTATTATGTATTGGTTATGCCAATAATAAATGCCCAATAAAAGTCAGTGCACACTGAATCAATGATTCTAATGAACTTCATCTTCTGTGAATTTATTGTATAGAGTTAAGCAGCTTTTGAATAGGAAGTGGAGTTGGTAGAAAAGTAGAATAAGAATGTGTGTGTTTTTTTTTTAAAAACCTCCCAAAGTGCTTGTTTTCAAAGAATTAAAGATTACAAGTCACTTCAAATGATCCATCGATTAGAGAGACTCATCCATTAGAAAGGCTCTTTTGTCTGCAATAACAAAAGAAAGATACATTTTAACATGCATCTTTTTTTAAATCAGAGCAACCTTTTACATATGCAATCATAACACATCCACCCACAGTATATCTCAATTACAAATATCAGCCATTCAGTTCATCTCATCCCAAACTGGGTGTGAGATGAATTCCGCAATTCAGCACTGTTCATTCCAGCTCTAGTCAACCGAGAAAATCCTTTATGGAAATGAAAACACCTCTGGTTTTCTGTTTATTTATGTAACTTCGTAAAAGTAAAATGAACATAGAGTCTAACTGGCAGGGTTTCGCTGACTGGAGCACAATAGGTTCGCAATACATGATTTCATTTTCCATATATATTTATATTGATTATTCTAAGATTTGTTTTTTTTTTTTTTAACTTAGAATTAGGTATGTACTTAAGGCTTTTGTAAAGGAAAATTCAAACATCTATTGTAAAAGTTGCCCAAAATACAACCAGATTTTGTTATATTCGGTCAACTAAACTCAGCCTTTAATGGATCTGTAATGCATTTTTCAGGATACAGTAGTAATTTCTGTTACTGATTTAACAAATTACCCCAAAATTAGCAGCTCAGATTAACACCCATTTATTAACTCCCATTCCTCTAGTAAGAAGTCTCAGTACAGAGGAGCTCAATCAGTGCTCTGCTTGGTCTTTGCAATCCAGAAATCAATGTGTCATCAGGGTTGTATGACTTTCTGGAAGCTCTGTGGATGAATCCACTTCCAAGCTCGTTCAGGTTGTTTGTAAATTCAGTTCCATATGATTATAGGACTGAAGCCCTATTTTCTTGCTGACTGTGACTTAGGAGTCTTTCTATTTCCGTAAGTCCAGATATCTCCCTATTTTAAGATCTATAATGTCAATTACATCTGCAAGCCCCCTTTCGCTATGTTACGTAACATAGCCATAGATTCCATGCACGAAGGCATAGTATCTTTGGGGCACTATTCTCCTTACAGGTAGGCTAATAGAGGCATTCTGAGTATGGAGCTTCCCTTATGAAACCCTGACAGGATGGTTGATTATGATCAAGGAAGCTCAAAGGGGAAGAAAACATGGATGTCTGAAGATTCCTCCCGGTTCAATGAGACAGATATTTTGTGAGTTTTTGTATATATTTTACCTGTGTTTTCCAATATGTACCTTCACCACTAAGGGCTTTTAGAAATCATCTCCAGCTGGGCTAATTGACAATCCCCGCCCAGTGGCTTGAATGAGAATGTGGTTATGTCATTGCACCTCACACTGCGTGTCCTGAGTCAAGCAGAAAGCACAAAAAAGAAATTAATCTGATCCACTTAAGTTGTATTAAATCTCTTATTTCAAAGAATCTTACAAGGCAACTTATACTCAGTTATTCTTCACAGAAATCTGTACTTCAAATTGCTAACCACGTTCGTAAATGAGATGGGGGAAATGGTATGTTCTCTAGTGCTTTTCGTAGAATAAAGTCTTTTGTGGACTAGATGGAGAAATCAGACACAGGCAGGGTGGTTGGCTTTGCTAAATTTGAATGTTTAGATGGCTCCCTGTAAGTATTTTAAAGATAAGCTAAATACCTGTTATTGAAATTCCTCTCCTTGCAGTGAATGTTAACCACTATTTACAAAAACTTCTGTAAATAAAATGGGAGTTTTTTTTTACTGTCAAAAAATGAAAGGATCATAAATTGAAAGCTGTCTCAAAGCAATAATGTTTTTTAGCACCTGTTTTATGGTTAGTATTGCCCACATTTACTTGGACTCTGAAAACATTTAGGATCTTGTAATTTAACTACAAAAATATGAAGGAAACTGGTTTCCCCAGTTAATAAGGCAGTGTGTGTGTGTGGGGGGGGTATATGGTGAGGAGGAAGGTGGATGACGCTTTTCAAAGGGAAAATAACTTTTAACTAATTCAGTTTTTTTAGAATTTTAAAATTATTATTCACTTAAATTTTTCTTCCTCTGCACATCCCACTCTACCTTTAAAATACAATGTTTTTTCCCATGAATTTTTTAGAGTTACCTTCTCCAGAGCATTTTTTCTTCATAATGAAATGGAGAATTCAGAATGTATGTGCAGTAATTTTTATATATTAACATTAAAATGTCCTCTCATCATACATTTCCCCAGATCTCATAATTTTGAAAAATACTGTTACATAGTATTATTTGAAAGATTTACGTAACAATTCCCAAAGTACATTTTACACTCCCATTAAATCAAATTGCCAAGAAATCACCTTAAGAAAGCTTATTAACACAAAACTATGAATTTGAGATGATTTGAAGTATATTTGCAAAATAGAAATAAGTGCTATTTGTGAAACATAGTGGCAGGTTGCTTGTAGATATGTAGAGTCAATGAATATCATAGTTACATTTTAATTATTCTAAAATCTAAAATTTATGATTTTTCTGAGAGGAGTAACTGACTTAAAATGCCTATTGCCTTTATTTCTTTAATTTTTTAAGTGAAAGTTTCCTTTGAGAGTTATAGGGAATTCCGATTTTCAAAATGAGCAAAAGAAATATATGTTGTTAAATTCTTTAAATTTGTCTATTCTATTCACAGAAAACAATTTCTATTTATTAATTCCTATACATTGCAAAGATGATATTCCTCCAATAATTTTTATGTTCTCCTTATTAGCTATAGATATCCTGCATATCTCGGGTTAGCACTCTAATCTGCTATCATGACCTTTGTCTGTCTGGTAGAAGGACATAGGTAAGAGGCACAGGTGATGAGTAAATGGGAGAAGCAACATATTCATTTCCATATTTGTGTGGTTTACATTAGTTTTTCCCAAACTGGGGAGTAATCTTTTTGAGGATGGAGGAAGACCCTTGTGCCTAGCACAATGTCTTGCTTGTAATAAGCATTGGCTAATATGTTCAGTTAGTGTGTTTAGTAAATAAATAATGATAACAATTTTTATCTTTGTTGAAGATTCAGGATATTGTACCCAAATCTATAAGGAGAAGGACAATAATCCAAAGTTCCTTTGAGGTTGTAAATGCGTTCCTAACATTCAGTCTTTCTGGGTTTACTTTCATTTACCTTACTATATGTGTCAACCTGTCGTCTTCATTTTCTTTCTTTCTTTCTTTTTTTTTCTTTTTTAGGGGGGTGGAGGGACAGAGGGAGAAGGAGAGAGGAAATCCCAAGCAGGCCTCATGCCCAATGCAGAGCCTAGTGTGGGGCTTGATCTCACATCCCTGATATCATGACCTGAGCCAAAATCAAGAGTCCAATGCTTAACCGACTGAGCCACCCACGTGTCCCAATTCATTGTCAAATCAATCACATCCCTGTATCCACACTTGGACTTACATTTTCTATAATATATTACATGAATTTTGCGTAAGTAAATATTCATTTCCACATTTTAAGTCAAGTTTATTCCTTCTATATTTCTGTAGAGTTCATAAAATTGTCCTTGATTATTCTCCCTTATTCTCTAGTCTCTTAAAGTTTTAGGTTTTCTTACTATTTTCTTGCCATTAATATATTTGTCAAATACATAATTGTAGGGGCACCTGGGTGGCTCAGTTGGTTAAGCATCTGCCTTTGGCTTAGGTCATGATCCCAGGGTCCTGATCAGAGCCCAGCATCCATTAGGCTCCCTGCTCAGCTGGGAGCCTGCTTCTCCCTCTGCCCCTCCCCACAGCTCATGTTCTCTCTCTCTCTCACTCACTTTCTCTCTCTCAAATAAATAAAATCGTCTAAAAATTATAAAAATAAAAAATATGTATTTGTGTAATTTTCTGTATTTTTCTCTTTATGAGGAGTAACTTTATCTTTAAAATTGTGTTTATTTTTTTCTCACAGTGCATGCAGGGAAAATCATAAATCTTGATAATTCAAATGAATATATTAGTTTTGATTGACTTCATGTTTAGCTGAGATTTCATCTCAGAGGTTTTTTTATTTTAATTTTTGGTATTGTCTTTATAACACTTTGGTTAACTTTGATGAAAGTAAAATTAAAGTATATGTTTTAAGGGAAACATTTGAAGGAAAAGTTGGATTTTGTTTTCAGTAGGATTTTGAATATTTTTTCCATTCATGATTCCTGTTTTTTCCTCTAATCCCCTAATCAATTTTTTTCTAGTTATTCTATCTCTTAGCTTCTTCAACTGCAAAATGAGAGGGTTAGACTACATTATCTCTAAATTTCCGTGGTCTAACAATTTAAATCAAAGTCCTGGTCTTCATGAGATTTCCAAATGAAAAAGGATATGTGAATTCATTGTAAGGAAAAAGGGGGAAAAAGTTAAAGGGCTTAAAAAATGGATAAGTATATTAGATTGCTTTGAGCATATGGGCCTTCAGTCTAAAACAGTATCAGTTTTATGGATTTTTGTTGTGTAGTAAAGATGTTGATTCAGTGAATTTGATGCAAGCATGAGTGAAAACACTGCTAAGACAATTTCATGGCACACTAGTTAATTCCAAAAGCAATACTAATAGCTACTTTTTGTGGAGTACTTCATTTGTGTGAAATATTTTGCATGAATTAATTTATTTGATTTTCAAAATTTCATGAGGAGATAGAGCAAGTTCATCATTTCCATGCAGATGAGTCTTAGGAGGGGCAATTTTTTGGAAGAGAGGACAAATGACTTGTCTTGAATCTAGGACTGCATATGATACTGTTTTTACATCTGCTATATGTTTATTTAGCCTGCGTTTGAAACTTCCACTAGTAAGTACTAGATACTAGTAAATTATTCATTTACACAAGATAAACTGAGGCATAAGATATGTTGAATGACTTCTTTCATCCAAAAGTGATGTTAAACCTCAAGACCTATGTATTTCTTGACTATAAGTACCCATTTCACCTGCCCCTAGTTCCTGGATCTTGGTCAGAATTGCCTGCAACAGACATATCACTATTTTTTGATATGCACACAACACTTGAAATTATATTCACATCTTATATTGTCCATTTGACATTTTGTTGCCTTTTTTCTTAAATTTTTAGTATGACTCTTCTGCCTGTGGAGATGTTTAGTGCAACTACAAGCAAAATATTGCAAATGGGTAAAATATTCTTCATGAGGTCAACGTCATGTTGGAATAGCTACCACATGGGCACACAATAATGTTTGTTAAATTGAATAGAATTGACAGTCATAAATATGAAATAAACTGGGTAAATTAGTGCCCTTTATAATTCCATCTGCATCATAAAACCCAACATTAGAAAGGGGACTATGGCTCCAATGCTTTCATTGCTCATTTAATGTTTCATAAATGAGTTCCTCATGCTTATCAAATTTGTAAAATAGGCTTGAAAGCCAATTATGAAAATTGTGAATTTTCTGGTCTCTCACATGTGGATTTTTAATTTCTATGGTATCACAAGTTTATAGCTTTAGTGTATAGCTTTATCAACTATAAATTATTTACCTGCTGTATTCCATACTGTAATATCTCTCATTCATATTCCCCAGTTTAAGGCCCAACCTTTCCCTTGAATTATCACTACTACCTTGTCGTGAGTCTCAATAATCTTTTTTCAACAGAAGCTTCACACATGGCCAAAATTATCTTTTTTTTTTTTTTTAAGATTTTATTTATTTGAGAGACAGAGAGAGCCAGCAAGAGAGGGAACGCAAGCAGGGGGAGTGGGAGAGGAAGAAGCAGGCTCCCAGCGAGCAGGGAGCCCAATGTGGGGCTCGATCCCAGAACTCTGGGATCACGCCCTGAGCTGAAGGCAGACACTTAATGACTGAGCCACCCAGGCGCCCCCAAAATTATCTTTTTAAAACACAAATTCCCTGGGATAGAATTGCAACCTCCAAGTTTGATAATGAGTCCGTTCATTATTTGCAGTACACCTACAGTTCCAAGCTCCTATTCATTCTCTTCATCCCTTTGGCCACAAATATGATTCTTCAGTCATGACATGCTCACTTTCGCCTGCGTGCTTGTACATTATTTCCTCTTCCTTGAATGCCCTTCTCTCTCCTCTGCCAAATTCCCCTGGCTAAATTTTTCAATTAGACATCACCTCTTTTGAGAGGTCCCAAATTAGAAATCAGCCCCTTTGGGAAGCCTTCTCCAATACTTTCTAAGACTGGGTTAGGTCCTATTCACTTGACATCCTGGGAGTAGGCATTTATCCCACACAGTGTTTTGAGATTGATGGGTTTTCTTATTAGCCTTTTGCACCATAATCTAAAGTCTTTAAGGGTCAAAGACTCAGTCTTGTTCTCAGGTAAGTCCCTGGTAATTAAGAGTACTAAAATAATACGAATGGAATGAATGACTGTTGTTTTTTTTAATCATCCCAGTATTCTTACTTCTTGACATTAGTGGGTTAAGGCTTAAAGTTAATCCAATTTCGTTCTATACCCATAAAGGAATACGTTCCCAATTTAGGGGTTTGTCAGAGAAAAAAAATGCTACCATTTTAAAAACAATTTTATACAATGACTACATTTAGAAAATTATTATAGACTATATGTGTGTATGTATATATTGATCTGAAAAATATGTATTATCTTTTATCAGATGTAGAGACAACTAGAAAAGATATTACAGGGGGTCTTTTTTCTGAGAGATGACCAATTTAAAAATAATTTTTTTCCTGCTCTGAGTCTATTTGCATGACTGTCATTTCTCTACCTTTTAATAAAGATTTATTTATAATTCACACTGTGAAGGCACATGGTGAGGCAGAGATTCACAAGTCAGCAAAATTGCTTTCACAAGAAAGCAGTAATTGACTGCTTTCTTGACATGAGCAAATCTACCTAGAGGGAAGAAGATGCTTAGATATCTATGTCTCTGGCCTCTGTAAGCTGAGACTGCCCAGTGTGGAGCTGAAAAGCACCATATGTTCAGTACTGTCTTTCCTTACATTCCCCATGGTCTATTGAAGGTCAGGACCCCAAAGAATCTTCACTTCTCCAAGGAGAGATTAGAACCTGAGTCTCCATTGACTCAGGAGAGGATTGCATAGTTCCTTCTTTTACAATTGTTAATTGAGACATTTTCTGGGAGCACAAATTGGAATCCTTAAGACGTATCTTACTGAAATAAGGTCAACTTCATACCATCCCTAATATTGCTTCAGTGATGTTTTTCATAGCAAGATTATGCCCGTTGTTTTCATAAAACACATGCAGAACACCCGAAACACGACGGATTTGGATATTATTTTCATTATACTCGTACTACTAAAATTGTTTTAAAAGAAGGATCTATTTTTTTTTCCTTTTTAACCACCATTGATAGAAGCATAATTGCCAAGACAGCTTTTTTTTTTTTAAATAGGGTCAGGGAATCTACTCTGAAGACTCAAGTAACCGTAAATTGTTTTCCCCCTGTAGCTGAAATTGCTACGTTGCTTTTAAATTTCCCAATCCAAATTAATGAACAGTTTTCTCTGTAGTATAAGAATGGCTTTGGCAGTGCAAAGATCAGAGCAATCTCTTCTTCATTAAACTGGGCAAACAGGATTCGCTGGTTCTCAAACTGTTAAATGGATATTAGGGTTTTTAATGAATGGAACATTTATTTTTGTGCCAGCTCAACTAACAACATTGACATGATTAGCATACATTTTGGCAACTGTTCTAGCACAAGGTGTTAGTAAAAAGGGGCTTTTATCTTTGAGCTTAATTTACTTTAACTTTCCTTGTTATAAATGCTTTTAATGTGAATGAGATGCTTTTGTAAAAGAAATCCTGGCACAAGAAGTTATTCAGAAATATGTCTTTTTATTAAAGTTTTAGGCATTTCTCATGCTAGAGACGAAGCCTATACCCCAAAACACATGAACTTTCTTCAAATTTAGAAATAAATTGGAATATTTTGTTACTTATGGTGAAATCACTGCACTTAGGAGGATTTTTTTAAATTAATGGTGCTACGTATTTCATATGTAGTTCCTTCCTTTAAAAAAGGAAAGAGGATACAAAAATGACTGGTAGGGGATGGTTTCCTCCAGTGCTCTACATCAGTTATGAATGAAAAGTTTTGGGGGTTAAATGATCTTAGTTTCTTAGCTCAGGTGCCTCTCATACAAAAGGAATTTCCAATAAAAATATATTTCCTTTTTGTAACAAACAGTACTGCCTCCCACACTTATTTTATTTATTCAAATTGTCAAACCAAAGAAAACAAGAAAAATGAGTTAATACAAATTCAAAAGGTCCTGGGTGTTTGCATTCAAAAAAATTTTTTTGCAGTGTATTTTTAAAATGTATTGAGCTATTGTAACACAGCTAACAAGGGATTTGTCAGAAGTATGTAGTAAAATGAATGTTTATAGTTGATACTAAGCCAAAAATTAATATGCATGTGTACATGCATGGGTATAAATTTTCATCCGAACACCTGTCAAACATTTAGGAGTACTCTCTATTATATTGATATATGTCTCTATCTACACACATATTCAATGATTTACCCAATGTTTAATTGAGTAATAATTAGTTTAATATAAACTTTAGCAAACAGAATATTTACACTTTAGCCACATTTACCTCTAAAAGCAAACAAATACCAGTAACAGGCACTTCAGTGAAAGAACACGCCCATGTTCAAGTATAAATGGTAAAAATGAGAAAGAAATTATGAAAATATATACCTTTAATTTGCAGACATATAAACATGTTTGGTACAGTACAGACACATGAGGCTGAAAAAAGTAGAATGATCCAGCTTAAGCTAACACATTCCTTGTTTACGCGGATATTTTGCTATAGCTCTCATATAAAATGAAATTCCCAGCTCAACAGGATGAAGTGAAAGAGATCAATCACTAAGGAACCAGCTCGCTTCATTGCAAAGGATTCAGTAAAAGCTATCAAAGAAATCTGCTGCTGGGCTTACAAATAAACTCTTGGACCTAATCCAAAGCCAAAGAAAGGATGCCAGAAATGGTAGCCAACAAACCCAAACAACAACAAAAAGATAAGTATAACTTTTATAGAAAGGGCCCAACTAAAACAACCGGTAGTGTACACGAGCTTCTAGAATAATTCCATTTTAATATGATTTTTATTTTCTCAGGTGATAAATGAGTTCAAGCACATACAAACCTAATATATAACCCAAGTATGAAGTACTACTGACAAGTGGTCAAAGCACCAAAATGTTGTGAACACCTACGAAGCGACTAAGGATTGAAACAGGTCTTTGCTCCTGGCTGTTTTCCTTGGACACAATTTCCAGTTACAATGTCTGTAAGGGAGAATATACACATTTCCCCTGCCGTAATAGCAAGTGCAGTGGTAAAGGGAACAGAAAGCATCTGAGTACACACAAAGTGAAATACTGTTCAGCAGGTCAACTCTGTAGCACATGGCCATGTTTTCACCCTTGCTGAAAAGAAATAGCGCTTCTTTGTAATGCCTTCGCTTTCAAACTACGCATGATGTACTTGTGAGGTAATAAACATTCTGTTTACAAATGCATTTCTTTTTTTTCATAACATACATTGAAGTGCGGTGAAATTCAATTTATTTCAATTTCATATCTCTTAAATGTTAAAAACAATATATTTAAAATATACTCTCTCATTAATTTCATGTACAACTGTCCTGTACAATACGTCAAAACAGTTCCCTGCAAAGGAGCAGCTGATGCCCTCTTGTGGTTAATGGACTTTTTAGACCAAAAAATGCAATGTACCATTTTCTTACCTTATTCCCAGCTTCTATCAATCTGCTTGGTGAATGAAAGCTGCAAATCATGTCCAAGCTTTTTTATAACAGTTCTATAGCTGTTAGTACTGATTTTCATTAAAAAATGCTGTACACATTTTATAACCTCTGATTTTGAATTTAAAAACCTGTAAACAGCTTATTTACAATATAGTACAAGTTATAAATTAGTCATCCTTCGTTGGAACTGTCGTCTACACACTCTCGTTTAGGTGATGAAGTCAGCTAAAACAGCTCTGTTATTCCACAATGAAATATCAAATATTAGAAATAGCCATTGGTTTCTTTTCTCTCATATGCAAGTCAATTTTTCCTTTGAGTGGAATTTGTACTTCCAAATTTTCGTC
The DNA here is from genome assembly GCF_002007445.2 of Ailuropoda melanoleuca. Classification (NCBI taxonomy): domain Eukaryota; kingdom Metazoa; phylum Chordata; class Mammalia; order Carnivora; family Ursidae; genus Ailuropoda; species Ailuropoda melanoleuca. The sequence goes on from NC_048224.1 coordinate 97,728,731, forward strand.
TTCCCTGTGATGCTTTTTCCCCCTCCTTAAACAGATGTATATGCCCATCCCTGTTACAAGTGTGATAGAGCCCAAGCTTATCACAGACAGAGCTACTAGAGTGGGCACACAGGACACAGGCTCGACTTTCCTATGAGTCGGTTCTATTGAGATCTGTGGTTCTTTCTCCTCTATATTGATTTCTGGTTCCTTTCTTAAAAGACTCTCAATGTAGCTCTCGTTACTGACAGTGTCATTGACAAACAGGTTCACCATGACTGTGGAATGGAGAGGTTCAGGATAACCATGGTCACTCACTTTCACCAGTAAACGATGGAGTCCATAGTCTGTCTGCAGCAATGCCTCTTCCAAAGTAATGTTGCCAGTTTTAGGGTCAATCCTAAAGGACTCAGGCCTAGGACCTCTTCTTCCTATGATGCTGTAAGCTATGACGGCGTTCATGCCTGTGTCTTTGTCAACAGCATAGACCTCTGTAACAGGGGAACCGGGGAGAGTAGAAGGCAGTACCAACAGGTAGGACATGTTGGACTGAGGAAATAAAACCAGAGGAGGGTTGTCATTGATATCTAGAAGGAGAATTGTGATTTTTGCAGTCGAAGAGAGGGCAGGCTCACCCCCATCAACAGCTTCGACCCACAAAGTGTAGGAGCTTTGCTGCTCTCTGTCCAAAGAGACTTTAGCTCTTAACATGCCCTTTCCTGTGTCTATGACAAAAATATCACTCTGGTTCACCACTGAGAGGGCAACCCATCCATTTCGTCCAGCATCGGCATCTGTGACACTAATGACCCCAATTTCACCATATCCTGGAAAGTTTTCTGGCACAAAAAAGCTGAAGTCTTTGTTGATGAACCTAGGGCTGTTGTCATTTTTATCCAGCACGGTGAGAGCCACAGTGGCTACTGATTCTCTGGGTGGCTTTCCAGAGTCAACAGCTCTGACTGTGTACCTGTACTTTTCTTTCTCTTCTCGGTCCAGCTGAGTGGAAACTGTCAGAATTCCTGTGACACGGTCTAAGGAAAAATACGAGGGGGCATCAGGTCCCAGGAAATAGGAAACCTGGCCTCTCTCTCCACTGTCAGCATCCGTCGCGTACAGCTTAGTTAAAAAGGCATTGGGTGCGTTGTTTTCTTCAATGGTTAGTTCCAGCAAGGGTTGCAGGAAAACGGGAGCATTGTCATTGTCATCTAAAAGTTGCACTTTAATAATTTTTTTGACATGGAATCCCTCAGAGTTCCATGCCACCACCACTATTTCATAGAACTGCTGTAGCTCATAGTCCATTGGTTTTGTGGTTTCCAGCAAATATTCGTTATTGTACGGTTTGTACGGTGATAATCTAAATGGTCCTTCACTGTCCAGGTAGCAGTTCACCTTGTATTTACCTTCTGGATCTCTTATGGTGAAGAATGCAATTGGAGTGTTAATGGGTTCCAGTTCTTTCAGGTAAACAATACCATCTACCTCATTTGCTATATAACGAGGAACAATTTCAGGTGGTCTGAAAATGACTTTGATAATGGTCACCAGGGCCGTGGTCACAGCAGGGATGCAGCCTGGCCCGTTAGCAAGGATGGTGAGCTTGTGCGTTTGCAGAACACTTCCCCCAATCTTACTGAAAAGTTTGATGACTCCCGTGGTTTCGTCCAGATGGAATAAATCCTTGGATGCTTGTGGAACTTTCTGGCTGTAAGCGTAGGTGATCTGAGCATTGGTTCCCAAGTCTCTGTCCACAGCCTGGACAGCTGCAACCGGTGTGCCCACTGTAGCATTCCCAAACACAGTGACATTGATTTGTGAGTCTGCGAAGAGAGGGCAATTGTCATTAATGTCAGTTATGCCGATGGTGAGGGTGGCGCTGCCCAGCAGTGGTGGAGACCCACCGTCCTCCGCTATGATGATGCTCACATACTGGTCCTGGGTCTCCCTATCCAACAGTCCCATGACAATTAGGTAGGGAGTGCGCTCCCCATTCTCATTCTCCTCCACGTCCAGGGTGAACATGCGATGGTAGTCCAGTAAGCGGTAGGTCTGCACCCCATTAGTGCCTATATCTGGGTCCATGGCAGGATGCTCTATGGCGAGCCGGGTGTTTATAGGTGCATTTTCTGGGACCCAAACCGAGATTTGGGAAACGGGGAACTGCGGGGCATTGTCATTGATGTCCCGGATAGCGATTTTCACCTTCACAAACCTAAAGTATTCCTGAGGCAGGACCAGTACATCCAAAAGCAAAAGACAAGAATCAGAGGAAGGGGAGGAGGCGATGGAAATGCTGCCGCCCCAGGCGGCTCCTCCACCTCCTTCAAGACACAGGGCCTCCCGGTCGATCTCCTGGGCAGAAGTGTGCAGCTCGCCGGAGCGGTTGTCCAGGGTCACGTACTGGCCGCTAAGTCCCCGGGAGGCCAGGCTGAAGGAGAGAGGGGGGTTCCGCTCAGCGACGGTGCGCTCTGGCAGCTGCGACAGCTGGTCCTGCCTCCCAGCGGCGCGGGGCACCAGCCGTAGGTCCTCGGCCAGGCTGCCGATGAGCACCCCCGCGGGCAGTCCCTCGTTCAGGCTGTACAGAAGCTCCGTGGCCCGGCTGTAACTCGCGAGGCAGTTGAAGGGTCCCACGAAGAGGAAAAACAGAAACAGATGCTGAAAGTGGGGGGAGGGGAGAAGGCTCATTACACACCCGCGGGAACACGGAGACTGGAGTCAGAAACCACGGCCACAAGGTCATATTTGCCCCCATCCCCATTACCAAAGGCAAACCCTCCTAGTCAGAGAGGGAGGAAGAGGAAACTTGCTGCGAAGAAGAGATCTATGGGGCAACATTGTCGCCAAAACTTAATTTTTCTGTTCACTTTCTACGCTCCCCCTCCTTTCCTCCCCTCCACATCAGCGCCCTTATTCAGTTAATAATCGGAATCCCAAGCCATAAAGCATCCCTGGAAACACACGCCAGAGTGGAGAGCACTCAACGCAGGACTGCGCAACGCCGCAGGGAAACCACCGGGGTAGGTTACGGAGAGGGAGGAGGTTCGTAGTGGAGAGGACTGAGCGATGATGGGCAATTCATCCATTTATTTCCCATTGAAATGTTTCTATCACTAAGGTCCCCGGAACGCGAAATGTGTCACATCTCTTATTATGAGAATACCACCAACAACAATATCAATAATAATAATAATATGGAAAACATAGTGACATTTTCCCTTCGGACCCCCCCCCCATTAAATAAACACTTTAGGTCAGGGAAGTGATTTTCATTTTAGCTCTCATCTAGTGTCAAATCCAAAGGATCTGGATCTCCACTTCCTATTAAGCCCTCCCTAATCCCCCTCCCCTAAGGAAAAAGAAGTAAACGCGGAAAATGCTTACGCAAAAACAATTTCTCAATTACAGTGGACAGTCCTAGCAGGTGCTGACAGCGGGAAAGAATCTCCGCACCCCAGTATATCAAGCGGATCGAGCCCCCCCCCCATCTGCCTACATTTCTATTTCAGAAACTTACTCTCCCGACCCACGGACTTGCCTATTCCTTGCTAAAATGAAGACATCCTATCCCAAACTCCCTTTCTCTCCCCCCAACCTTCCCGTAAAGTTTGGATTAAGGGAAAAGGTTTTAAAAACCATCAGGAGTAGGAACTGCCTCACAGCACTGCAACTTGTCGGGGCTGCAGGGCTCCTGGACCCAACCCTTACCGGCAGGTTTCTGTGGATGGTGCTGCTCCTGGGACGACTTAGACGCCCCATATCCGGGCGCGGGTGCCAGGTCGCCGGGCGCCAGCTCACTGCCAGGGCCCGCGAGCTGCGCGCATTCCCTCTGCCGCGCATTCCCAGGGAGGCTGCAGTCAGCGCGCTCCTGACGGGAGGGCGGCAGAAGACACTCCCTCTCTGTTCATGCAAATCGCTGGGGGAACTTCAGCCAATAGTCACTGGCTCGTCAATTAAGGACCGGAGCAAAAGGGGCAGAAAGGCGCGGGGCAGAAGGGCACGGTCATGATTTCCTGCCCGGGACGCAGCTAAGTCCAGACCCCGCCGGAGGAGCCGGAACCGGGGACTTGCCTCTGAAGACTGCGACGAGGCGCCACCCGGTCGGGCACCGGAGCGCGTGCCCACCAGCCTCCCTCCTCGCCGCACCAGTCAGAACCCAAGTGCACAGGTTGCGAGCGCGAGAGGGAGATTAGAATCAAGGAACGAGCCTGCGCGTATATCTGAATCTCGAGAGAGAGGAAGTGGCGCTACAAAGCAGCCACGGGCGCGATCCCCAAACGCTCGCTTTGCCACCCGTTCTTCGGAGAGACTTGCATCCAGCAGTGTGTGCACAGAGAAAGAAAAGACACTCTTCTCCGCGGAGGGAAGGAATTTCAAACTCTTTTTAAGGTGGTTTGAGCCGGAAAAGCAAATCTGTGAATTCGGTGAGAGTTTTGACCTGCTCTCACGTTGACTCTTGGCTGCTGGTGGTGGCAAGCGTCTGCTAGTTTCCTAGCTGGAGGCGCAAGGGTCTCTGGGTGTCTGCCTTGTGGTCTTACTTCAGAGGCAGTTGTGGCTTCTGGCCAAGGGAAAGAGCCAAGTGGGAAAGTGGAAACAATTGTGTGGTAACTAACGCAAGTAGTTCTGCCTGCTGGCAATTTTAACATACTTCTCGAAGGGGGGCATTTTCTTTTTTCACTCACTGAAGCCTAGGTTAAAAAATTGGTTACTTTTCAAATTACCGCTTTTTTCTTTCTCTTGGAATGCTTACTGGGAAAGTGGCCTTTCAGAAAGGAATTCTGGAGGGGTGTGGTGCAAAAATGCTTGGCTGTTTCCTCTGACTCTCCCACTAAATGGCCATGTGACCTGTTTCTTCATTTATAAAACCAGGGCTGCTGAGAGACTCCCATGCATTAAGTCTGTGAAACACTTTTTGATCTGCAGGGTGCCATATAAATAATGGAAAAGACCAGTGGCCTTTCCCTGAGTAGACATTTCTCTTCATCACTGGGTTTCCAGGTAGCCTCTGCACTGCCCTGGACATAAAATCCTCCCCACTGCATATTTAGTGACTGAGCCCAGAATAGAAAAATCTTCCTCTTGGGTCAGAGAAAGATCTGACATCCTGTGCTTTCCATAGGAACCTTTGGAAATTTTCCTCTTCTACCTTGTACTCACTAGAATCTAAATTGGTTGGCTGAACTAATTGTTTGGCTCCTTCCTATTTTCTCTTCATCTCTGCTAATTCTAGAGACATGGAGTCCTAAATATTGACAACATACTACATCAAAACACCTGGTGTGTGTCTAACAGTTGCTCGTTGTGCAAATGGGACCATACACAGAACACACAAACAAAACTCCCTGTAATACGTATCTGGCATATGATACAGATCTGATTTATAAAATTAGCGCCTTTGAAATCTTGAGAATGAAACTGGAGTGCTGGCAAAGAGGTGAGCGCACGGAGGAACATGTACCCGTGGGTATGAAGCCATTATCAGCTGATAAAGCACAGTCAGGGAAGGATGATATGTCTCCCCTTTAGCTGCTAATTCTGCCCTCCAGCTGAACTTTTACCATAATTGGTAAATATTTACGGAGGGATTTGTAGTTGAAACATGTTCAACTCCAAAAGTCAGTACCAAGCTGCTTCTGAAATGTGTTTAATTTATGTCTTCGCCCAATACCGACAGCTTCTGGAAGTTTGGGGCACATGGCCAGAAGCAGGCAATAGGTTGGCCGTGAGAGTACATGCAGGCTGGACCCACAGTCTGAATGAATTTTACATTTGTACAGACAGCAACCGTGATAGATGGTATATCCCCTCACAGTTCATGCCCTCTCCCATAGGTTACAATCACTCACCTTTTATTTTCGTGAAAATACAGGAATCTCTTTCCTTAATTTGTCCTTTGTTTACAATGACACTACACAGGAGCTGTCATTTATGGAGACAATCCAGTTGAAGTGACATCGCCTCTTTATAATTATTTTGTTGACTGTCTTTAATTTTCCCTGGACTCTTAAGCTCTTTCTTTCTCTACTCTGCAGCGGATACTTTTGGCGCAGATGCACCATTTTCGAGTGTCCCCATACCACCTCCCAGCAGAGTTTTGGTTCTGACCATACCACCCAGCTGATCTCTATGGAAAAGGTTAGTGCTTCTCCTCCCCTTCATTAAGTAGGCAAGAAATTAAATCTTAATATTCGAGAATACGTAGATTTAGCATTAATTTTTCTAGAGTGTTTCTAAAAAGCATGACCATATGAAATATAATGTAAGTTGAAACACAGAAGTTAAACATTCTGTAGATAACGTTTGGAATGACAGCGATAACTCCCATTGCTTTGTGACTGCAAAGGCCCTGGATGGAAGTTTATCATCAAAACTGGAAGGACTTGGCACAGTTTGAGGTAAAACCTTCATGTCACAATCCAAACTGTTAACTGAGCTACTTGTTACTATCTTTTCTTTTTGAAGATCTAAGCAGAGGTTTCATACAGGGTTACACTGTAATTGGGCCTCAGGAAAAAAAAAAAAGGCCAAATACCCTTCTTTCTTCTCCTGTGCCTTCATCTTGGGTACAGTGAAAACATTCCCAAACTCCTAGTCCTTATGATGTGAGCCCTGTGACCTACCATCTGCTGTCACATATTTCTTTCTAAAGATGACCTAGAGAGCTTCTGTGCCATTCCTCCCTTGAAAATAATACTTATGAACATCTCAGATGTCTCAGTTGCCCTGGGCCTGCTTCCCAGGTGTTTTGTAAAAATTGATCTGGAAGAATAGTTAGATTATATGCCTCCCAAGCCTACTTTTTCCATAGACAAGGAAAAACAATTTGATACGATAGATGGTACACTGAGCAGAGCCAGGATATTTGGATTCTCTTCTCTAGGTTGCTGCTACGTTACTGTGTGACTTTAGGTAAGTAATCACACCTCTCTGTTTCAAATTTCCTATAAATACACCCATACATACTACATGGACTTATATGCATTAAATGGCTTTCCTAATGTCTGTCATTAACAGACACTGAGTAATGATACACAGGTTACTTTGATAATTATTTACTGCATGATATCACTGAAGGTTAATAATAATTTGTATTTACTGCAAGGCTTCCCTCCTTGTAGTCTTATCTCTTTATAAAGTGTGAGCATGCTTGTAAGTGTCTCTCAGGATACCATCTTCAAATTTCGTACATGTATCAAACATGCCCTAAAGCTTTAAAAATCTTTGAAGTGCTGTGTTTACCAGGCAACTTCTATAATTGAGCAATTTAAAGTATTTTAATAACAGTATGGCATCCTCAGGTTTCATGTAATTAATACATACACAGATACTTGAACCTATTTTGAATCATAGTTCTATAAATGTTTTAATTAATTGAAGATTGTAAAGTATAAATTTAGAATATGGCCTTATTTTAAAATTACTCCATTTTTGCTTGTTAATATATGAAATTAGCAATCCCTCTAGATGGCTTAGATGTATGTGTATATATTTATGATGCATGTATTATATATGTAAATGTAAATAATAGAAAATATAGGACTATAATATATAATATAATTATAAATATGTAATTAATGTTTCTATATATAACATATTTTTTAAAAATATATTCTTTTGTAAATATAAATTATATGTTTATACACATTACATAATATATATAAGAAATGTATGTGTGTATACACACACACACACATTCTTCTTCTGATCCAACAATCAAGACCGAGAGATGATCATATCTATAAAACCATTACAGTACTTGAAAATAATAATATCAACCATTTATTGTCAGTTATGTTTTAAACATGCTAACTGGGTGCTTTATGTGTTTTTTTCTGCTTACTCTTCCTAAGTTTTATAATGTAGGTATTATTATTTCAGTTTTACAGCCATAAGTTACGTGCTTACCAGTATCCGTGGCCCCGATCCGTGGCCTCCAAACCACATGCTCTTTCTACACTGGGACACCCTTCTCACCTGAATGGATGGATGTAGGGCCTATATACGTTTCAATGTATTTCAAGCCAACAAACATTTATTACTCATCTACAGCAGGAAAAACACTGGAGGCATAGATTTGCTATATGATGACTTTTTGAAACAAAAACTTCTTTAGTCAATTACTTTGTTCTAGACAGATATACGTACAGAAACACAAACTCCTCTGTTTGGCCAGCTTCGCTCTTCTTATGACTTATGGACTTAGAATATATTATGTGTGTAGATTTATTGTGTGTACTTGAAAGTCCTGAAAAGTTCTAAGTAATTTTATGGATTGCCTCGTTACCCTCATTTTATATATTAGTTGAGAGCAAGAGAAGTGGTACATAACTAATTCAAATCTTAAGAACACTCCTACTTCTTGGAGTAGATTTCAGCCTCGGGATTGGATCTGATGTTAGAGGATAACTTAGGAAAAGAACAGTTATTTTCTTATCATCTATGACTTCCAAAAGCCTTGATCTTAAGCGTTGCCATAAGTCCCAGTTAGTTACTTTATATTATTTTATTTTTCCAATTTACAAATATGTTTAAGAAACAGTACTGCAGGGACGCCTGGGTGGCTCAGTTGGTTTAGCATCTGGCTTTGGCTGGGGTCATGATCTCGGGGTCTAAGGATTGAGTCCAATGTTGGGCTCCCTGCTCAGTGGGAAGCCTGCTTCTCCCTCTGCCTGCCACTCCCCCTTGCTTGTGCTCTCTCTCTCTCTCCCCCCGACAAATCAATAAAATCTTAAAAAAAAAAAGAAAGAAACAGTACTGCAGGAGCTCCCCCTTATTTGCAGGGCAGACATTCCAAGACCTCCAGGGATGCCTGAAAGCCCATGTTGTACTGAACGCTGTTTTTCCTATACATACAGACCTATGAGAAAGCTTAATTTATAAGTGAGGTATAGTAAGAGAAGAACAATAACTAACAATAAAGTAGAACAATTTTAACAATACACTGTAATAAAAGTTATGTGAATGTGGCCTTTCTCTCTCTCTCAAAACATCTTACTGCACTGTATACTCACCCTTCTCGTGATGACGTGAGATGAGGTGATGACATGAGGTGAAGGGAACGGCACGTGCACTGTGACTAGCATCAGGCTACTATTGACCTTCTGACAACATGTCAGAAGGAGGATCACTTGCTTCTAGACCACAGTTGTCTGTGGGTAACTAAAACCCCTGGAAGCAAAACTGAGGAAAACGTGGGTGGGGTGGGGGTGACTGTAATTTCGGTAAATCGCTGTTCAAGTATATCAAACTTAATTAAAAAAAAAAAAGGCTACATTGCATTTTCCGTACACAACTCAGAGATTATGAGGCTATTAGAAAATTAGCGTATTGGTTCTTTTGCTAAAAAAGATGTATAATTTGCTTTAGTAAATAAGTATACTATTTATACTAGTTGTACAAAAGGACACAATTAAGATAATTTACTATAATACAAACTTGTGTTCTAGAACGTTTAACACTGAACTGTGCAATTTATGTGACTTTAGTCTATACTAACCAGTACGTTCTCTTTGTTTTAGAAAACTGTGTGTAAATGGATCTCACATTTCTCCTCTTTCCACACATATTCCAATAGAAAGGGTAGAGGAGGGTAGAACAGTTCAGTAAGGTAGAACAGTTCTTTTATTTTCAGAACTTAATTAGCTTCACTTTAACAGGGATAAGTATAGCTGGGCAAAGTCATCAGAAAACCCCAGGCCTAATTTTAGCTCACATTTTCAACTTTCTCTCCTGATCCTCAAAATAAATTTTAAAAGTCATTTCCAACTCATTTAAATTTCACATTCTTTCTTCTCACTTCTGGCAGAGGTGATAATGAGCAGTGAAATCATCAAAAGAAAGGTAGTAGGATTGAGGAGGAGACAAAATGAAAGGCGTGGAAAATCCACAAAGTGGATCAGCAGTCTCTGAATAATGAACAGTTAACTGAATGCAGTTTATTGATGACACAAACGCCCGACTTCCTGGAGTCAGACCCTGGAAGACTTGAAAGAAGGGAGAGGTATGGGCTGTGAGAGGATAAAGTAATCACAGGCCCTGTAAATTAGCATAGAAATTAGGTCAGGGGCAAAACAAATCCACTGAAGGAGAGAAATCATTTTCCGTTTTATTGTATGGGGCACTGATCCCATGCCCTGTGTTCTTCAGACGCGAGTTCTCCACTCACAAGCTGAAGTGTCACATTCGGTAAAGCTTCATGACAATTTGTGCTCAGGTAGTGTTTTTACACAGATGGACAGATTTTTTGCCTTGCTTTATAACATCTCTTTTTATCTGACTCTTTGAATCTAAGGTAGGATTGTTAAAACCTGCGTGCCGTTCTGATCTCAGTGCGTGTGTATATGAAAGTGTGGAACTAATATTACAGGGTCAACGAAAGGCTCCTTCAGTGACGTAAAAAGTCAACATCTTCATGGTGTAGAACTCTGATCACTAGCTTCTGCTTTCTGGGTATCTTTTTAGGAAGAGGGGAGAGATTGCTGACCTCAATTTCATTTACTGCTAACAGCTACCAATTACTGAGCGCGTAACTTTTGCCAGGTGCACGGGGAGCATTAGCTCTGATCTTCACAAGGACCCTGCAAGTTAATGATGACCCCATTTTAAAGATAAAGAATCTGGGAATTTCAGAGGGTATGTAGGTTGCCTGAGGTTGCACAGCTGGGAAGTGGCCAACCCAGGATTGAACAAGAAAAATTTGAGGTAGTTTATTGTGATGTTGGTGAATCTTTCTCCTATATATTCCCTGAAATAAGCACACATACTTAATATTGTATATGTGTACGTTATAAACAATGCGTAGAGTGTGATAGCAACAGAATCATTACAAAATACCAAACTTGTAGAAAAGTTGAACAATTATTGACAAAATGTAAATGTCATATCTATGAAATAACACATATTTCCTTTTCTTTATTTGGACTATCAAGAAAAGGAAGTAGATTTTATAAATGAATTTTCATTAATGTTTTGGAGTAATATGCCAATAAGACATTTATTTAGTGAAAGTAATATGCTTCTTGATAATGAAATCATAAATATCCTAAAGGCTATCTAATTCTTAATTATAGGTATTTAAATCTGATCAAGTTGGTATCAACTTTATTTAAAATACAATATTTATAAATATAGTTTTTCTCCTCTTTATGGATAAATTCTCCATTAATTAGATTTTAATGAAGCATCACTAATAATAATTAGCTTTTAATGACAAAATTGTATTATTAACCTTATTTTAAATATTTCTATGTGCCTTTAGGATTTAAAATAAGACAAATGTAGAGAAGGTGACTATTACTAGATTAATATTTGTCCTTACCCAGAATTTAGATTTTGTGCTATTTAACACTCACAAAGGAGAAAACAAAGCTGTAAAGAAGAAAAGCATAAAAAGAAGGAAAAAAACACATCAATTTGTGTGGGAAGCAAACTTTTTCTATGGTATTTTTCTATAAATGGAAAGGTTTAAAAATGCCTCGAATATGCCATAAGCATGACATATATTCTCTATAGAAGCAATTTTTTTAAATTCTAAATGAGGAAATATATGACGTGTTTTCTTGAAACAACAACAACAAAAAATTGCCACTTCCATATTCTGTCTGATACATTTAAGAAAACAACACCCAAATCTATTAGAGTCCTGTCAGAGCTTGTTAAACAATTAAGTAATGATTGTAAAAGGCATGTGACACACAACCTGTACTAGTCATAAAGCTGAGAGACCTAAGATGGCCTTGCTAGCTGCGAGTGTGAATATTTTAGCATGTTTGTGGTATTTCTGGATCGAGATTGATTAACAGGTGCCATCTCCACATACCATATACATGTAAGAGAAACTCTTCTCGGCTAGACATGGAGGGATCCTTGGAACCTGCATCACTGTCAGTCTGGCTCTCTGAGGCCAGTGATATCACAGCCTACGATTAACCTCTTACTAGTCATCAAAGCAGCAGTGACTTTTTTTTTGTAAAAGGACAGATTTTCACTTCCACTTCCTGTTAATCAAATAATATTAGCTATCTTGAGTCACCTTTATATTTCCCTCCCCCCACCCCCGATAGATTTTGGCAAGTAGACAACGTATTCCTTAGACATCATCAGATGCTGAAGGATAGCAGAAACAAGATAGAAAGTGCTAGACTCTTTCTATCATTGCTTTTGCCTATTTATAGCCCACATTCCTTAACTTTACATGCTCATTGTCCCTTTTCCTGACTCTGTGACGCTACACTTAAGTATGTTTTATATCTAATACCTCTGACCTGCATGGATTTCCTCTTCTCACCGTTTTAACTATAGGTTTCTCCAAAGATTCTATTTCCTTCTAGTCATTCACTGGGGAGCCCTTCCATTATAATTCTAGTCATCTCTTTCTGTATTTAGGCTTCCCAATGCCCCTAAATTCTACACATCCAAAATTTTTCCTGTCACCAGAAGTCATCTGCAGTTGAAAATGCCTTTCTCTCAGGTGACACTGAAGTTCCTCCCTCAGGATTACTTGCTCCTTCTTATTCAAAGTGGCCCATTCTGGGTCAAATAATGTAACATGTCATAGTGCTTCTAGCACAGAACAGAAATATCCATGCTTATAAACATACCAATTACTGAAGGGTGGTTATAAATACTATGAAACTAATAACTACTCTTGCCGTTTGTTGAGGGAAGGCAGACTGAGGTGCCCAGTTTTGTTGTCACCTATCAGTACACACAGACCTGACTGTTGCTGAAACATAGCAGGTACAGAGTGTGAAGAAGTCCCACAGCGGTACAGAGTGTTGTTCCCTGGGGAAAGTCAGCAGCCTACCTCACAAGAGGCCCCAGAGAGCTGAATTAGAGCGGCAAGGAAGTAATAACAGCCACCACTGAACTAGCTACACAGTTGAGCCTGGATCAAGACAGGGGTTAGGGGGCTGACCCTCCATGCCATCAGAAATCCACATGTAACTTTTCACTCCCCCAAAACTTAACTAATGGCCTTGCCAGTTAGCATAAAAAATCTACTAACACACATTTTGTATGTGTATTACATACTGTATTCTTACAATAAAGTAAGAGAAAATAAAATGTCATTAAGAAAATCATAAGAGAAAATGCATTTTATACTCTACTGTATTTATTGAAAAAATCTGCATATAAGTGGACCTATGCTGTTCAAACCTGTGATGTTTAAGGGTCAGCTGTATATGCATATGTGCATATTTACATATATAGACACACACATTTATATGTGTATGTGTGCGTGTGTGTTGTACATAAATTCTCACAGTAACCCTATCAAATAGGAATTATTGTTTCCAATTTAAAAATGGGGACATTACAGCTTAAAGCTTTATGTACATTATCCAAGATCATACAGCCACATTTAAAGAATTTTTCTTTTATTTTTAAGTAATCTCTACACCCAATATGGGGCTTGAACTTACGACCCCGAGATCAAGAGTTGCATGCATGCTCTAATGACTGAACCAGCCAGGGACTCCCCCACAGCCATATTAAAAACCTTCCAAGCATTACCGTAAATCAGGGACTATATATTACTAGGCTATATAGTTGCACAGGCTGAAAAATCTAATTTTGGGAAGGAGGGGAGACAGAGTATTTTAAAATCTCAGGCTTAACTCATATTGACCCAGCCTGACTATATGTCCCAATTTCCTAAGTCTGTTTTAGCCTATTGTCTTGGGGCATCGATAATACCCTCTTTCACTCTAAAATACTGTAGTTTAGATAATGAAATATAAGACTGACTTAAGTGAGCCATATTTACAAGATTGGTGCAGAAACTTGATGTGCAATGAAAATATAACTGTTCACAAAGACGTTCATACTTCTGTGACATGGTCACTTCATTCTTTTCTGAAACAGATCTGAGTGGGAAGCAAAAGAACTAGGAGAATCAAACCATAAAATGAATCAAATGTGTATTCATGGCAGGCTGAGTCTAGGACTGTGCAGCCAACGGAAATGGGATACTCACAGCCATTTGGCTTCAGTTCCAGGTCACGCACGGCTCAGTAGTTCGATGCCTACGTCTTCTGGGATGCTCCTTTTGTTGTTTCCAAAGCTGGTTGGTCTCTTTGCTAATGAACACATGCTTTAAAAAAAATAAATAAATACCTTACTCAGGGTACAACGGGAAACCTGATGTCTGGGAACCATTCTATTTTCATTAGTGAGTAGTTTTGTGCTTCTGCTCTGATTGTATGATTGGCTAGAGGGCGTTTTTCCTTATGGCCAAGGTACAGAAGGGCATGTCTCTGTAGCCTGTAGGAGGGACAAGGAGACCGCATTGTGCCTTTGAGCTTAGACTTTGCGGTCAGACAGACCTGGCTTCCATTCCCCCCATTCTCCAAGTTACCAGTGGTATACCTTTGAGTTTTACTTAGAATTTTGAAGACTCCATTTTTCCATTTGATAAAAATGGTTGAAAGTTATCCGCACTTGCCATTTGCCAGGCACTGTCACAGGAACATTACCCATATTAAAGCATTTAACCTTCATGCCAATCTTATAAGCAGGGGACTGTTAACTGTTGCTATTTTAGTAGGCGGTATAAAGAGGCTCGGTAACTTGCCCAAGATCTCACAGCCAGTGGTGCAGGAGCTGAGATTGGGAACGAGGCAGTGTGCCTCCAGAACCTGCCTCCCCGACCTCCCGGACTTCGTCCGGTAATACTGGAGTGAGAGTTCTTACCTACTAGTGGTACGTATTTAAATGAGGAGGTGCATTGAAAGCATGCCATGGTGCCTGGCACGGAGTAAGGCTCGATCAGTGCTAACTGTAAACATTGTAGTTCCAGGCACTTCTTTTCCTCTCCTTCCCAGCCTCCATTTTCACTCAAATTAGACCACAGTTCTCTTTATCTCCCACACCACATAATTACTGCTGTTTCTATACCTCTTTCTTCAATTAGGGAGACCTACATTGTCTGCTTCGCTTTTTCAAAACATGCTTATTCTTCACAGTCCAGCGCATGGGACTTTTATCATCCTACTTTTTGGTGTCTTCATCCACATCAGTTTTGATTCCTAAGAGTTTTATTGTAATTAGATTGTTGGAATAAGTAGTTTATATTGTTTTTGGACAGAACAGAATTTACTCATATAGGTTTGCCATGTAGATATACACATTTCACTTATTTCAGTATTTCATATTAATATCTTTTCAGTGAGGCATCCTTTATCCACAATTTTGCAAATATTTATGATTATTTAGTATGTTACTAAGTGTTGGTTATGTGTTTTATTTTTTTTTAAATGTTATTTATGTATTTGTCAGAGACAGAGAGAGCACAAGCAGGGAGAGCTGCAGGCAGAGGGAGAAGCAGGCTCCTGGAGCCTGATGCGGGGCTCCATCCCAGGACCCTGGGATCATGACCTGAGCTGAAGGCAGATGCTTAACCAACTGAGCCACCAAGATGCCCCTGGATGTGTGTTTTAAATGGGATGTAAAATGTAAGGTTTTCTGGTATATTTCAGTAAATATATCTCAAGAATTGTTTGATACTTTGTAATGGCACTTGTAGCATACGAGGGCACTCATTTGTCTACGGTGATATCACTACTAGATAACATATATATTTTTTATCTATTTCCAATATGATAGTTCCAAATAGCATGTATTGTTGTTTTTATTGGAATGGTAATAATTTGAGAGAACAGAAAATTTCTTTTATGTTTTTCATTGTGGGGGGGAATTGGTAGTTTTTCTTATTGCTTTATAGATTTTATTATACAATAGGGGTCATGTTGCCATTTTTTTTCTTTCAAATGTTTGGTAAATTTCTTAAGTGTTTGCTCTGTCTTGACTTGTATTTCCCCAATTAAATGATAAGCTCTGTATATACCACGGTTCACACACACAGCAAATAGTTAATGTTCAACTAATTTTAAATTCCGAAAGCACTAATCGCTTAGATTTTAATTATTTATTAGATATTTTAAAATGTCTTTAAGTTTCACTAGCAGCACAGATAATAAATTTCTAAACACAGGAGACTGCCTGTTTATGCAGTACTTGCACAGCACTATTTATTTAATTTTAATGAATATAATAATGTGTATTAACATTAATGTACTTTGACTATAATATGTATTATGTAGTACTCTAATGTGAGCATACACGGTGTAATTAATATTCCTTTACCAGAGTTAAAGTGTAATGTGGCTAACTTTGTCTATTGAAGGAATATGAAATTCTTTCCTTCCAAATTCAATATAGGAAATGTCATATTCCCATTTTCATCTCTGCTGGATGGGACCTCCTAGCATCCAGAGATGGTTGGTCCCGTGAGATCTGCTAATCCATTTGTTCCTTTCCTTGGTCAATAAATTCTTCCCTAGAGTTCAGCAAAATGACAATAATGTAAAGATACTTTGCTCCTCCAGGGAGAATGTTTCCTTTTTTTCTTTGCTTTGATACACTGTTCTTTTCGTTTTTGGCTCCAGTTTAAAACATGAAGGAGAGCAGTAAATGACCAACTGAGTGAAAATGAAAACTTAAGAGTTGCTACCCTAGTAGAGTAAATGCCTTTGGGTAAGGAGTGACTCTCTTTTATTCTTCCTGTGGTCTATGGTATATTTTTCTTATCTGCAAAATACAGAAAATAATACTTTTCTCTCATGTCGTGCAGATTAACTAAAACTGTGTCTATAAAGAGCTTAAATTTCTGAAGCAAAAAAGAAAAAAAGGTCCTTTTTTCACTCTTAGGGTTCAAGTAGTCTTCCACCCCAAATCTTGACAAATAAAGCTATCGTCAGAGCATTACAGAAGAATCCTGCAGTAATCTTTTGTACTGCAGTGTCCTTAGGAAACAAGTTAGCACTGTTTAGGGATACTTACGTATGTAAAAGAAACTGTACTTTTTTTTTTTAAGAAGGGAATTATGAATATACAATCCAGACTAGTAGTTATATCTGAGAGCAAGGCAGGGGATGGCATAGAAAAGGAACAAAGATTGAATAATCATGGGTTTTGATCTAGTTAAGTTGGATGGTGGGTTAATTTATTATCATTTTTATTCAGAATTTATTTATATGTGACCTATTCTTTTGTTTGTGTCAAGTATTATGCAATGTAAACATTACATAGTAATTATAGCACATGTGCACTTTTATAAACTAAATCTCAACTTTTTGCTAAAATTTTTTCTAGAAACTATAAGAAATTTTATGTAAGAATGAATTAGTTTTTTTCCCAAAAGGAAAAAATATTACTTGGGGATAAATTAACATTCAGTGGATTGGTATCAAAGAACTTCAAGATCTAGGTATATACAAAAGTGAGTAATATTCAGACTGCTGGAAGCAGAGGGATCAAATGATTATAATATCCTATCACATGAGGAGCACTCGTAAAGTGTTAATGGAAGCACACAAAAGAAATCCCCATTAAGTCTCAGGGAGTCAAAGGCATTTAAAAATTAAAAATGTAACAAAAGGAATTTACTAGACAGGAAAAGAAGTAGAGTAAACAGCATGGTCAAAGATGCTCAGGAATACTAAAGCAAAACATTTTGGGGAGAGCAAGTTGCCCAGTGAGTGTGACATTTGGAGGCCATGAAGCCGAGTGGTGGGGATATGTTAATAGAGAGGAAAATCAGGGTATGAGGAGTGTGCCCTCCATATTAATACATTTGGATGATAATTGGTAAAGAATTGGGAAAATTTCTAGATGACTATGATTTCTGTCTTTGATAACTGGGGGCATATTTTATGGGGAAAGAAGACAAATAATCTATTAAATTTGTTAGGTTTTGTATTCCTTGTTTGAGAAAGAATGATAAGCAAGAGTACTTAGACATGCAGGCCAATTTCTGGGGAGAGGTGAGACTTAGAGATGTAATTATATTTTTTAAAAATCAGCTTAGAAGTAACAGGTGAACCATAGACTGGATAAAAACATCTTGGGATAATGGTGAGGGAAATGAGAGAGTCAAAGGCAGAAATCTGGATTATAATAATCAAGAGGCTGCCATAAGAGGCTGAGAAAGAGAAATCAGATTGGTGGGGAATCATTTCAGTAGGGAATAAGGGTACTCTTAATAGAGTGCTTGGGTGTTAGACACTGTATTGAGCCCTTTACACATTTTATTTCATGCCATCCTCCCCACACTCTTTAAAGTAATGTGTTATGTTCCTAATTTTAAAAATGAGTTGAATGAAGCAGAGAACAGTTAAATTTGCTTAATGCCACACATATCCAGTAAGTGTTAGAGATGAAGTTGAAACTGTCTTCTGTCTGACTGCAGTTCACGCTCTTAAATGCCCCTCTGTACCAGAATAGATTGAGAGTTGATAATGCCCAAAGCCAGAAATTAATCAAGTGGAAATTAATTAGAAAATGAAATCAAGATTGAAAAAGAGGCCATTAGATTTAGTAGCTTGTAAGAGCAAGTTTGGTGTATTCGAAGGAGGAATCAATTAAATGTTGGGGGAATTTATGGAAAAATATTTTTTAAAATGTAACTTGGAAGTAAGGTTACAAAGGAATTATAAGACAAAGATGATAGGCAGCAATGATCTGTATATTTAGACAAGCTGAACAATAATGGACAAGTTACTTAATATTTCAGTTCAGTTTTCTCCTCTCTGAAACATAAATAAACCTCGATTTGTTTTGGATGGGCAAATTGAGCAACATACATAAAATCTGTCACTATGAGAGTTGGATAATAGAAGTTTAAATAACATTCACAATCCCCTAATGTGTGATTTTGCTCAGTTCTACTTTTGAAGAATGAGAAGGATAGAAACCAGACCGCAGTCTGTCTATGCCCAGGGGCGGATGAGAATATGGTAGTGGAGATACGAATGTAGAATGTTTTGTAGCATTTGACAGTGAAAAGAATTGCACTAGGGATGTAGTTGAATGGGATGATGGGAATTAAAGGAAGAAACGTTTATAGAATAGAGGGAGAGAGAAACTGGAGATGGAAAAGTGGATGGCTCAGTGCCTTCAAAGAGGCAGGTAGGGTAGCGTTGAATCACGTGGCTGCAAAAGATGAGATTTGAGTGAATCCCCGGATAATTTGTTTCTTTCCCTTCTTTTTAACCCCTTTGAATAACATGTTTTGGGTCATATTGCAGTGGAAATTATATTAGACCAGTTTTCAGAATATCTGAGGCAGGGTCCTCACTCAAGTCTCAGTGTCTGCTACAAACCAAATGTTTGCATCTCCCCCCCAATTCATATGTCGATGGTATTTGGAGCTGGAGGGGCGTTGGGAGGTAATTAGTGTTGGATTAGGCCTTGAGAGTGGGGCCATCATGATGGGATCAGTGCCCTTATAAAAAGAGAAGGAGACACGGAATCTTCCGTGGTGTGTGACACCAAGGAAAATCTGTGTGAAGGGAACTGACCATGGTGGTACCTTAATCTCTGACTTCCAGCTTCCAGAACCATGAAAATAAATTTTTATTGCTTTAGCTACCTAGTTTATATGATCTATCTTTCTTTTTCTTTCTTTCTTTCTTTCTTTCTTTCTTTCTTTCTTTCTTTCTTTCTTTCTTTCTTTCTTTCTTTAATATTTTATTGATTTATTTGAGAGAGAGAGAGAGCGTGAGTGTGCAGGAGCAGGGGAAGAAGTCTGCAAGGAGAAGCAGACTCCTGGCTGAGAAGGGCTGCTATCCCAGGACCCCAGGACCCCGGGTATCATGACCTGAGCCAAAGGTAGACACTTAACTGACTGAGCCACCAAGGAACCCCTATATGATATTTCATTATAGCAGCTTCAACTGACTGAAACAGTGTCCCAGGGCTTGCTTGGTTTACCCATTTGTGTAATGAGGCCATTGGACTGAGAATCCTTGAAATTCTTTCCTGTTATTCTGACTTCAGTTCTCACAGTGTCTAAAACAGGTTCTTCTTGAATCTGGTGCTTGTCCTCTTTTTCTTTGTTCTTAACCCAACACTAATCCCTAAACTTTTGGGGGGAAAAAATCACAGCAGGCAGCCTGAGGCTGTGTGACAGTGGTTAGGGAGGGGAACTTTCAGTAGTTAGCCCAAGGAAGTCCAGATGTTTATGGGCTAATTATGTACATATCAGGATCAGAGCTTTCACTCTGTTTCCTTCTCTCTTTCTCTTTCTCCCACCCTGTTTCTTTCTTTCCTTTCTTTTGTTACAATAGAAAACAAATGGAGACCAGCCTTGAAAATTCCCTGAGCAGACAAAACCAACTTAGTCATACAAATAAAGCTTAGGTTAGCTTATTTTCCAAGACTAACGTGACCTGGGTCATTTCTTACTTGTGCCACTGGAAATCATCAGCAAAACTTGAACTCTTTTCCAAAATTGATATGAGGTGACCACTAATCAATTCCCTATCATTGAAGAGAATTCTAATATTATAACCAATCACTGTGAAGAGTAAACAGTCACTGCTTTCTCACTGTATAAACTGCTTTACAACAATACGTCCCTGAGCCTCATTCCATGTTTTGGTCTGAGGGCTCTGGGTTCACAAACTGTCTTTGGTGTATGTGCAAGGAGCTTTGACTAACTACTGCTTCAGTAATTCATTGCTTTTACTTCAGCAATTTCTAATGTTTGATACTTTCTTTCATTCCTTTCTTTCTTCCTTTTTCCCTCCCCTCCTACTTTTCAAAATGAAATTAGTAAATAGAAAAAATAGCTCTTTTTTTTTTTTTAGATTTTATTTATTTATTCGACAGAGGTAGAGACAGCCAGTGAGAGAGGGAACACAAGCGGGGGGAGTGGGAGAGGAAGAAGCAGGCTCATAGTGGAAGAGCCTGGTGTGGGGCTTGATCCCATAACGCCGGGATCACGCCCTGAGCCGAAGGCAGACGCTTAACCGCTGTGCCACCCAGGCGCCCCGAAAAAATAGCTCTTTTTATTCTATATATTCAAATAAGATAGTCAAACCATTTTGTGGATGAAATATTTTAGATAATTTTGCTTACAGGTATTAAATGTTGATTTACTCATGTATTTTTATTTTATTTTATTTTTTTAAAGATTTTATTTATTTATTCTACAGAGATAGAGACAGCCAGCGAGAGAGGGAACACAAGCAGGCGGAGTGGGAGAGGAAGAAGCAGGCTCACAGCAGAGGAGCCCGATGTGGGGCTCAATCCCATAACGCCGGGATCATGCCCTGAGCCGAAGGCAGACGCCCAACTGCTGTGCCACCCAGGCGCCCCATGAATTTTTATTTAAAAATTTGTCCATTTTTCTAAAGAACAGAATAGGAATTTTATAGTACATATGTGACGTGTGTTTCTTCACAAGTCATTTGGAAAATTTGAAGGTCAACATCTCACATGATTTCATGGACACTTTCCAGCTCTAATTTTATGGTTACTGCCTATTCTTATAAGAGCACATTCACATACCTTATACTCACATCCCACACAGACCTTCACACATATGCAGTCACACACAAACACAGACACACACACGCATACACTTCCCAAACACATCCACGTACATATATAACCACATTAATGCCAATAGATAAAATAAGAATAGTAGTAATACAAATTTTCTAACAAAATTATTTTATGACATTTCTGGAAGACACTGTAAACCAAATGTTTTCAAACATATTTTGATTTGGGGAAGAGTTTAAAGATTACCTTTTTTTTTTTTAAGAAAAATGTTGAAATCTCCTATCCCATTAGCTTTTTTCTCAATTATTTCTTAGGAAGAAAATCTTAACATAATAATGATTTCTGTATTGTGCTGGAGAAAAGCGAGGTCTATAATACAGTGCTAATATGATACAGCTGAAATGCTTAATACCATAAGTCTTTCATACCATTTCTTATCACATTAACACAGGGACAGTATTCCTCTCCTGGCCAGCTTAGTCTTTCCATTGCCTCCAACTATTGGAGATTCATGAATATTTAAAAGTTGTGACAAAGCTCTTGTTGACTCCATGCTATGGCTCAACAGCTGAAGTTGGCTTTCTTTTTTCTTCCAGAAGTTGGATTCTTTCAAGGAAGATTCTATTACCTGTGGTGGAGCACAACACCTGGGACAAAGAGGTAGGCCTTGCCAGATACTTCTCAGAACACAGGAATGAGGATTCTCTGATAGCATTCTGTGTCATCCAATTGACTACATAGGACCAATGGGCTACGGGCAGCATGTTTACCATGTTGACAGCAAAAGGAGAGGTATGTATGTCCATAGAATTTTCTGTTTCTTCACTGCCAAGCTTCTTGCCGACTTGCTCGCAGTTGCCAGTGTAGCAATTTGACAGTTTACTATTGATCCCCTTTAAGCTGATAGTTCTGCATAAGTACTTTGCATAGGCACTAAGCCATTTCGTTTATATGACTGTGTAATTCTGTGTTATACCTAATTCCTTTTCACTGAAAGACAAAAAATAACAGCAGTGAATGAATCTGTATCCCCTTGTGACTTCTAATTTGTAAGTTTTTCTTCTTGCAAAGTAGACAGAGAAGACATTCATTCAATACCTATAAAATGTGCTGATAGTCACCTAAAAGAGGATATATAATTTCTTATGAAAATATACTTTCTTTTTGAATAATCTCTTTTGGTTTTAATAGGGACTTAGATAAAATTACTATGTATTAGGTGTAGGGAAATAGTCATTCAATCAATTCACATTTATTCATTGTTCAGAGGCTTTGGATGCTGTCCTAAGAACTAAGCACAATGAAATGAATGTATTTAAACTTGATTAATTTATATTTCTTTTTGGAAAAAAAGTCTATCCTTACTGGAAGAAAAATTTTCAACTTTGATGCAATGTTTCCCTATAATTTTCACAGCTTTAATCTTTAGTCAGTCTAAATTTAGCAGTGAAGACAAGTAAAAATCTTCACCTTCTGACTTTAGTTACTATTTGTTATGAGTCAACAGTAATTTAATATTTATCATCTGATATTAAAATATAAGATTGTGAATGACTGTAAATGTCCACAAGATTCTCAGTCAAGTTGACTTAAACATTTTTGACATTTACTATCTCCCATGACAGAAGGCCTAACGATAAGGTGAATTCTAGACAGGCATCATTGGGGCTGTGGTTCTATTCCTCCCTAATGTTCTTCTCTGTACTCTGTTCCTTACATCAGTGTTTTCATCCCCAGACTGACAAACTTCATGATTAGGTCACAGCAAAATTTTCACTAGACAAAGTCAAACAGACATCAAAGATCTTACTCAAAGCTATTGTGTGGACCTAGAAGGTATAATGCTAAGTGAAACAAGTCAGAGAAAGATAAATACCATATGATTTCATTCATATATGGAATTTAAGAAACAAAACAAAGAAAAAAGAGATAGCAAATGAACAAAACCCCAGACTCTTAAATAAAGAGAACGCAGTGGTAGTTTCCAGAGGGGAAGTGGAAGGCAGGATGGGTGAAACAGATAAAGGAGATTAAGAGTATATTTATCATGATAAACCCTGAGTAATGTATAGATTGTTGAATCATTATACTGTACACCTGAAACTAATATAACACTGTATGTTAATTATACTTCAATAAATAATAATAAAAAATAATAAAGCTATTGCAATAGGAGAGAGTGGTCAGAACTGAGTTTAAATTCAACAACGGTGAAAAGCGGGAGGATTTTTAAGAGTTAGGGTGGGGTGTATCATAGGCCATCTGTGTGGCCTATCCTGATTGGCTAATGGCTAATTGGCTATACCCAAAAGAAAATTAAGCTATCTCATACCTTCTGAAACTATTTAGAGCAAGGGACTGCAGAAGGTAGGCTCCTACTCACCCATGGAAATGGGAGGGAGGGGCTCTATCTTCCCTGATGATTACATTTCAAGGAGATGGCTTAAATCCTTGAAAAAGACAGTCCTGCTTTGTAAAACTGGCAAGAGTCTTTTTAAAAGATCTGTATCTCAAAATGGCAAATAAAGATTTACAATTCCAAGTTTTCTAAAGTAAATCTCATAGGAAGGGGAAGTCAAGAGCTGCTGAGTCATGCAGAAACCTGTCTAAAGTTTAGTTAAGCTGAGGGCACTATTAAGGCTGTCTTGATCAGTTATAATGTGGTTTTTAGTAGCAATTAAAGCAGCCTGTTTCTTTAAGGTTAGTTGGAGAGAGAAAGAAAATGTATCTTCCAACTATGGATTATAAATTCTTCCTCATAGTCCGGTTAGTAAACTCAGTGCTCGTGCTCACTCCTAAAGAGCAATAACGATGAACAGGAGAATGTGCTATGGTGATTGTCCTAAACCCAAACTCATGAGTCAGTCACTAGAAATAGGGATTTTATTTTATTGTTTTAAAGATTTTATTTATTTATTTGATAAACAGAGAGAGAGAGTCCAAGGGGGGCGGGGAGCAGAGGGAGAGGGAGAAGCAGGCTCCCTGCTGAGCAGGGAGCCCAAGGTGGCTCTCAATCCCAGGACTCTGAGATCATGACCCAAGCTGAGGGCAGCTACTCAGCTGACTGAGCTACGCAGGTGCCCCCAAAATAGGAATTTTATTATTGTTTCACAATCACCTTGGAATTGGCAATGGAGAGACTACTTGAGTTAAATTTGGGTTCTATTGGAGAATAGAAAGGAGAAATGGATCCTGTATAGGCAAGAATCATTGCCACTATGTCTTATTTTAAACATTTTCTTCATTTATGCATGTGTTTTATTTGGGAGAGGGGTATAGGTAGTCGTTTAATGGGTATAGAGTTTCAGTTTTACAAAATGAAAAAGTTTTAAAGATTGGTTGTACAATACTGTGAATATGCTTAACGCTATTGAACTGTATACTTAGAAGTGATTAAGATGGTAAATTTTATGGTCATGCATTTTTAATACAATAAAAAATTTAAAATATATATCTATTTATAAAAGTATTGGAGTAAGTGAGGATAATCAAATTAGTCAGCCATTTTTTATTATCTAATCATTCTGTTTGTGAAATTTTATTTTTAATTCTTATGAATAGATTTTGCTCTTAAGGATATTTTAATTTTAATTTTTGTTTCATAATGATATGAATCAGGGCAAACATTGCTGCATTGAACATGATTTACTCTCCTGTGGAAATATTACATTGGCCTGTTAAACACATTGGAGCTAATTAGCTTATCTTCAGGACAAAAGGCAGAAAAGTAAATGCAGGTATGTAAGACACTAGGGTGACACACTTTAAACCCACAAATCATTTAGAAAACTATAAACTTACTACTTATACACATCTAAAACTACTATTGTCTCCCCCGCAGGAATATATACAACTCTTAGCTGTACTATAAGGAAGTGACTAGCTTTTGCTTCTGAAAATAGGACATGGGAAAAGCTTTGATTCTATTAAGGAAATGATTTTAAAAGTTGGGGATGGATATAAAGAAAGATACATAAGAAATAAAAATATCTTATGGATATATAATATTGTAGGACAAAGTTTCAGAAGTTAATGTCCTATGAGAAAGTTATTTTGGAACAAAGTAAAACATGCAACTTTCCTAATCATGATAAATCTTCTAAAATAAATGTGAAATACTTCTCCATTAAGATAAGATTTATGGGTTCTGTTTTATGAGTCATTAGTACATGAATACACTTATTGAATTAAGAAGGATGTACACCAGCTTGTTAAGAATTAATAAAATTGGATAATGACTATAATTATTTAGTTAAATTTTGTTTTTCTAGAATATACATATATGAGCTTATTAACTTTTCAGATATAAACTTTATAAGTTTATTCCACAATTATTTGGAATATTTAGACATATCTGATGTAACTCCATTCAAATAAGGGAAGCATAATTTTACCAGTAAGTTGGTTCTTGACAATTTAATTGGATGGTTTATTTCACAAACTCAATATTTGCCTAACCAGTAAATTAGAATGTTAAAAAGTGGAAGTAGAGTTATATATTATGAAACCCCCTTAGCCACCAACCTCAAGCAACCATGTACTTTTGACTATTGGAAACTCAGGGGATAAGAGGGGCACTGGGGAGGAGAGGAGAAAGAGAACTCAAAGCCCCCTGGATAAGCTATTGTAAATCCATTTGATAAAATGGTGAAGTTACCTCATTCTCAATCCTTCACATTACTTTTTGTTTTCAAGAAAAACAACTATTTATTTTAAGGAAGGGATTATATACCAGTAGTTATTAACAACTGTTTTTTTACAAATATAGATTTTGCTATATAAAAGAGTTCAAGAATAAATTTCTATTTAGTTTAAGATACAGTTATTAGTATTTAAGAATTTGTTTACTTTGATAATTTTTAGAACTGAATTGATGGTGATTATTTGGGATCACTTGGCTTTTCTATGTGTAAAATGACTTATAAATGGAGAATTTTGTCACCATTTCTTGACAGTAGCATATTCCTTCTTTTTTAAAAAAAAAGATTTATGTATTTAAGAGAGAGAGAGAGAGAGCAGGAGGGAGGGGCAGAGAGAGAGCGAGAGAGGGAGAATCTCAAGCAGAATCCCTGCTGAGCACCAGGCATACCAGCCTCTATTGTAAGACCTGGGATCATGACCTGATCCGACATCAAGAGTCAGACGCTTAACCGACTCTCCATCCAGGCATCCCTGCCATTAGCATATTTCTATGTTTTACTTTAAATAAAACAGCAGCAATACAGTGTGATCAGATAAGAACTATCAAGAGAAATGATAGAAAAAAACCAAAAGTTACACCACATCAATGTTTTCCATTTCTCTTTAAATAAAAATTCTATAAGCTATGTAGCCATTATTAAAAGAATACAACTTTAGAAAAGCAACTGAAATGCTAACAATATCACTATTAATCCATCCAAATATTTAGGAAATGATAAAAATCCAGATATTTAAACCTAGCACTACAAGTTGCCTTTACCTTGTGGACATTTGCTTGTACAGACCAAACAGCTATGAAACGGAGCTGTGTTTTTGACACTTTGAAAGACAAAGGGATAAGAGCCAAAAACCAGGTTTTGCACAAGGTAGAGTCTGATACCCTGCCCCATCTTTAGCTGAGACCTGATTGGCTATAATTTCATGGCAAAAGTAACTGGAATTATTAGGACTTCATCAATAATTCAGTTTAGTGTTCTGGCTCCTGAATGGTCCAGTGAACTTCACATGTATAATTGGACTAAATATTTCCTGGAAATATAGTGCCCAAAGGATTCCAGATGAAGCTAAGGAAATTCTTTTTTTTTTATACTAATATTTTTTTTATTATATTATGTTAGTCACCATACAGTACATCCCTGGTTTTTGAGGTAAAGTTCGATGATTCATTAGTTGCGTATAACACCCAGTGCACCATGCATTAGTGCCCTCCTTACTACCCATCACCAGCCTATCCCATTCCCCCACCCCCTCCCCTCTGAAGCCCTCAGTTTTTCTCAGAGTCCATAGTCTCTCATGCTTCATTCCCCCTTCTGATTACCCCTCATTCTTTATCCCTTTCTTCTCCTACCGATCATCCTAGTTCTTATGTTCCATAGAATTTTTAATTTCTGCCAAATTCGCTCTCATTTCTGCCCTTAGAGATTCTATATTCTCATTAATG
>NC_048224.1:97756243-97789105 GCF_002007445.2 Ailuropoda melanoleuca
TTTTTTCAAGTCTACACATCATCTTGACCATTGTTACTCTGAATTCCATTTCTGATAATTTGGTTATATCCATATCCATTAGTTCTGTGGCAGAGGCCACAGACTCATTGTCTTTTCTTTGCTGGGAGGGATTTCTCCTTCTCGTCATTCTGATGAGGAGAGGTTGCAGGATTGTCCAGAGCCCAGATTATTGACCAGGACTCAGCCAGTGCACACTTGTTTTATAGGGACCTTAGGTATGTGGGATTCTTGATTTTTCAGCCTGAGTTTTGGGGGAAGGGGGGCTGCTGTGCCGATACTCAGGCCACCCTGTTTGGGTAGAGTGTCTGTGTCCCCTGCGAGGGGGGATGGAGATGGGCACACTGTGAGCTGGTATTTTTGGGCTTTTGTTATCTGGCGGCTTTCCCTGGCAGTTTGCTGTGCCTCTTCTGAGAATCAGAGCAGCAGTAGCCGAATCTCAGCCTCTGTCTCAGAACAGAGGGTTTGCAGACGGTTCTCCACTGGGCCCCTCTGGCCACTCTGACTCTGTTTTTGATGGTGCTGCTAAACCCTAGAGCGTCCCAGGTTGTGCGCCCCACACCCGGTGTCCCAGCCCTCACTTCCAGGGCCTTTGTGTTTCTAACACTGCCAGCTGCCAGCCGCTCCCGCGCGCTCCGGAGCCCCAGTTTTCAGACTGGTCTCGCGCGTTCCCTGGCTCACGGTCTCAGTTGGCTCTCTCACGGGTGGCAGTCTGCGAGTCCGCCTGCTCCCCCGTGCAGGTGGCTACCGCTTCCCGGCACCCGAACGTGGTGGCTCCCTCCCCTTCTGTTTATCTTCTGATATCTGTGCAAGGCTTCATGGCTCCCCGCTTCATACCTCAATACTCATCACTGGAGATGTTCATTTGTAGAGATCCAGATGTATCTTCCTGCATCTCAGGCTGATTCCGTGGATGTTCAGGCTGGTCTGGTACCTATCCAGCTCAACTCAGGGGACCAGCTGGAAAAGGGGACCCCTATTCCTCCGCCATCTTAACTCCTTGAAGCTAATGAAATTCTTTTCTGGGAAAAAGTTCTGCTAACCCAGACCTCAAATTACCCCATAAATTAATTTTCATACATAAATCCATAATCATAGTGATTGACTTTATTTATTTATTTGTTTATTTATGTATTTATTATCATCTATATCAAGTTAGGGGTTCATTTATTCACAAATAATTGTTCACTGGCTGCTGTGTACCAAGAACCATTTTTTGCAGCTTTACTGAGGTATAATTGACAAATACAATTGTAATATTTTATGAAGTGTACAATGTAGTGATTTCATATATGTATACATTATGAAATGATTACCCCAATCAAGCTAATTAATATATTCCTCACATGACATAGTTATCATTGTGTGTGTGTGTGGTAAAAACACTTAAGATTTACTCTCTTAGCAAATTTCAAATGTATATTATTATTAACTATAGTTACCACACTGCACCTTAGGTCTCCAGAACTTACTCTTTTTAAAACTTAAAAAAGTTTGTACCTTTTGGCCAATGTCTCCCCTTTTCTCCCAGCTACCAACCCCCAATTGCCAAACGTTCTATATTCTGTTTCTCTGAGTTCAACTTTAAAAAAAAAATGGATTTTTCCCATGTAAGTGATGCCATATGGATTTGCCTTCCTCTTTCTGGTTGTTTATTTCACTTAGATAATGCCCTCCAGATTAATCCGTGTTGTTGCATATGGCAAGATCTCCTTTTTATTAGCTGAATAATATTTATTTATCCATTTATCAACACTTAGGTTGTTTCAGTGTCTTGGCTGTTATAAATAATGCTGCAGTGAACACGGGGGTGCAGTTATCTTTTCAATAGAGTGACTTTGTTTCCTTTAAAAAAAAATACCCAGTAGTGGAATTAGGGCTCATATGGTAATCAATTTTTAATCGGTAGTCAATTTTATTTTTATAAATTTCCATTCTGTTTTCTATAGTGGCTGTACCTATTTATTTATTTATTTATTTATTTACTTATTTTTTAATTTGACACAGAGAGAGAGCACAAGCATAAACGGGGGAGCGGCAGGCAGAGCAAGAGGGAGAAGCAGACTCCACACTAAGCAGAGAGCCCATCATAGGGCGCTATCCCAGGACCCTGGGATCATGACCTAAGCTGAAGGCATTTAACCAGCTGAGCCACCCAGGAGCACCCTGGCTGTACCAATTTACATTTTCTTTCCCACCAACAGTATATAAGAGTTCCCTTTTCTCTACATTCTCACTAACATTTATTATTTCTTGTCTTTTTGATAATAGCCATTCTAACAGATATGAGGTGATTTCTCATTGTGGTTTTGACTTGCATTTCCCAATGATCCTTGGTGTTGACATCTTTTCATATACCTGTAAGCCATTTGCCTGTCTTCTTTGGAAAATTGTCTACTTCTTTGCTCCTTTTTTAATTGAGTTACTTGGATTTTTTTTTTTTTTTGCCATTGAATTATAAGAGTTTCTTATGTATTTTAGATATTAACTCCTTATGAGATATATGGTTTACAAATATTGTTCCCATTCTGTAGATTGTCTTTTCATATGGTTTCCATAGCTGTGCAGAAGATTTTTAGTTTGATGTAGTCTAACTGGTTTATTTTTACTTTTTTTTTTTTTTTTTTTGTGAGCCAGTGCTTTTGGTGTCAGATCCAAAAAATCATTGCCAAGACCAGTGTCAAGGAACTTATTCCTATTCCCTATGTTTTCTTCCAAGGCTTTTATGGTTTTTCATCTTATGTTTAAGTATTTTATTCTTTTAAGTTGATTTTTGCATGTAATATAAGATAGAGGTTTAGTTTCATGAATTTGCATATGGGTATCCAGTTTTTCCAGCACCATTTATTAGAGAGACTATCCTTT
The DNA here is from genome assembly GCF_002007445.2 of Ailuropoda melanoleuca. Classification (NCBI taxonomy): domain Eukaryota; kingdom Metazoa; phylum Chordata; class Mammalia; order Carnivora; family Ursidae; genus Ailuropoda; species Ailuropoda melanoleuca. Next base: position 97,759,127 of record NC_048224.1, read on the forward strand.
CTTCGTTGTGCATTCTTGGTGCCTTTGTTGGAAATAAGTTCATGTATTTGTGTTGGTTTATTCCTGGACTCTCTAATCTTTTCTGTAGTTCTATACGTCTGTTTTTAGGCTAACACCATGATATTTTGATTACTCTAGCTTTGTGGTGTATTGTGAAATAAGGAGTTGTGGTGCCTCCAGTCTTGCTCTTTTTGTTCAGCATTGCTTCAGCTATTCGGGGACTTACATGGTTCCATAGGAATTTTAGGACCATTTTACCTCTTTTTAAACTCATCTCTATTAGTAATTAGTGTAACAAGCCAAACAAGCCAAAGAATTTAAGTATGTAGAAGATCTAAGAAACATTTTAACAATTTTAACCTAATGGCACAAATAAAATATTTCACCCAACAACTATAAAATATAAATATACATGGAACATACATAACATAATTATAAATATTAGTCATGTGCTAGTCCATAAATCATGTCTCGATAAACTTCAAATGATTCAGATCATACAGAGTATACTCTTTGACAATGGTTTCTTAGTCTAGATATCAATTACAAAAATAATTTAAAGTCCTCGTGTATGTGAGGATTAAAACATGTACATCTGTATGACCTACTTAAAAGCTAAATGCTAAACTCCAGAAGCTCCTGGGTTGGGGCTGATAGGTTAAGACATAGGGTAAAAAAAATAAATAAATAAAATTCAATTATATATAAAAGGAAAAAAATAAGAGGCGAAAGAGCACAGACTGATTTTCAATTCATTAATTTATTTCTAGCAAGACTATGAAGTGTGTATAAGGGCAGAGTAAGGCATTTATAAGCATAAAAAGACTTAAAAAATTTATCTCCAGTGCACACTTTATCGCTAAGATACTGAAGAATATACTTTGTAAAAAGAAGTTAGTAAACCAGTTGAGGTAAAAAGCTAAAATAAAGAAACAATGTTAACTGAAGAGAGTAGCAACAAGGAGTTTTGGGATGGGCTGTAAACCCACATATGAAAACAGATTGGAGGTGGAAGATTCCGGGAGGAAAAGTCCAGGAAAACAAACAAACATACAAACACAGAGAGTAAGTAAATTAATTAATTAAAATTTAGAAGAGAACCTCATGATGCCAGATTAAGAGCTATCACATTACGATTGCTTGGGGAATCCTAAAATGATAGCAATGGCTGAGCATCACTAACGAAGTTTTGATTTAGTGAGTCTGGGTAAGGTAAGTGGTGTGTGTGTGGTAGAATTTTTAGGGGGAGAGGGTACCTCACAGGCAGAGGGCTGAGTTCATCACACCCTTCATTTTATGGTCATCGTTGTCTTTGGTCTTGGCAAGATCCCACTCCTAATTTTCTTATTTCCTTTTATGCCTATGCCACACTTCATTTTTTCTTCCACCATGAGACACCATTTTGATATATTTGTTATGTATTGTCTGTATCTATAATAACTGTACAAAATGGGTATTATTTCAAATGCTTGTATTTAAGTAATGTAAGTACTAAAGACTGATACATCTCATTCTATTTCTTTTTTTTTACTTTCTTTGGAACACTATGTTATAAGGTCACTCCGTGTTGTTCTTTGTATTTATTCCATTGTTTCTGTGGAATACACAATTTACATGAGCAACAATGGATTATTGCCTCTCAGGGTTCTAGGGCAGTTCTTCTGCTGGTTGTGCAGGGCCTTATGCATTTGCATGCCTATGTGAGGTCTTTAAGGGCTAGGCTGGCTTGGCCTCTCTCTTCTTTTGGTTTTTCAACTGGGCTTCTTTACATCCTGTTGTGTCATGGTTCCCGGAGAGCAAGAGCAGAAATTCCAGTGAGGTCCTTTGAGTCCTAATTTAGGAAGTAGAACAATATCATTTCATTCTCATTTCATTGGTCAAAACAAGTCAAATTCTAGGCCAGATTCAGGAGGAAGGGAAGCAGACTATTTATTAATGGGATGACCAATGAATAGCAAAGTTATATTGCAAAGAGCATGGACGAAGAGAGGCATGCTTCACTGGGACTCTTAACTGTTAACTGTCAGCCATGTAAAAAAAAGAAAAAGACCCCCAAAAATTGTAAATGAAGGAAAAATAAGAAAATGTAAAAAAAAAAAAAAAGAATAATTGTAGGCTACCGCTTGGCTCTGAATAATATTTGCATCACCATTATAATACTGTAAATATTATTTGTCAATTTGAGTACAGAGTGTGATAATTTTGGGAAGGCTAAATGTTCATCTGGCATCACAAAATATGAACAAATAATTTATGAAATGAATAAATTAAAGGAATGCAGCATAGTATATTATGTTTAAAATTCAGAATAAATACTCGAAGAAATAACTTGAAGCAGTGAAAGTCAGTGCCAGTAGGGAGGGAGTGGTTTGTGGACTGGAAAAAACAGGAATTCCTGCTTTTCATCTGGACCTTTTGTCAATGTTGTAATGTGTATTCAAGAATTGTTATGGTTGAATTTTAAGGAAAATCAAAACTAAATGAAACCCAAACACATAAACAAATAAAAATAATTAAGTTGCTGATTTTTTTCTTAAAAATATCTCTTGATTAGCCTCCCTGCAACAAATTCTTCCAACAACTAGCTAGCATAAGTAAGACACCTAATAAGGCATACCCTCCCTTATACACTGTAGACTAGGATTTGAAATCGGCATGTTTATATTGACATACTTATATTGCCAGACTCCAGGAGGAAGTTTTTCTCACTGCAAGGCTGAGGAAAATGATCTTTTAAAAAGGCACAGACTGTGCTTGAGCATCCAAATAAATCTTCAGAAATTTGAGTGGACTCAGTAATTCAACCTGAAAGCTAGGCAGACATACCTTCTGATATGACGCCCATGGACCATTCCAGAACAGTTTGAATAAGGGTCCTTGGACTAACAAGGCCTGAATCCATTTCTAGATTGTAACAACAAATGTTTGGCAGGAAACTCTGTGGTTGTGGGTGACGTGTGGGTGACGTGTGGGCTGGAGGAACTGAAGGCCATCACTAGTGCATTACATTTTGCAAAAGAGTCTCGACAATCTAAGTGCTTTAGGCAGGTCAGAGCCAGGAAAGAAGCCCTGGTATCAATCCAAAGGGTTTTGCATTTTTGTATTATGTTTTGCGTTTAGTTTGTATACAATTCTGTATTTCAGTTTTGTTTTTTTATGAGCCCCTTCTCTTTTAAGAACCTAACATACAGGAAAAGGATATCCAATTTCAATTCAGGAAAACAGCAGTAAGAGAAACCCTGTTTGATACAAGGATTTGAAATGGAAGCTATGCAGCAGATTAACATGCTTGCAAGCTGTAAAATGAAGGTATAATTTATGTAAGAACTATTTTTGCATACTATTTTTATTGCATTCATAGAAAATACACATAGGAAAATGAATGTAAAAAGATGCTGTATCATGCTTAGGATGACTGTATCTAGGCTGTAGGATTCTGGATTTCTTTTTTTTTTTTTTTAACCCCCAATTATTTGTATTTTCTATAGCAACCACAAACTACTTTTATGATAGAAAATAGCTATATTAATTTTTTAAAAGACTTAATAGGGCAGTGACTGTTCTATTAGAAAAATAGGAAAAGAAGAACTAAAAAAATTCTGGATGCAATCAACGTAGCAGAAAGATTGTATTTGATAGTAAAAATAGCAAAAGAAAAGTCAGTTGTTGCATAGGGTGGGCAACTGTCGATTGGTCCTTCTGCTAGCTCCCTCCTCTTTAAATGCTCCTGGCATTCTTGATCACCATGATTATAACTCCACCCACACTTTCTCTTGCTTCTGGCTGGGTCTCTTCTTCTAAGATGGTTAGTAAATTCATACTATTCTTATATGACCTTTACTTCCTGATAGCACCCCGACAATGTAAGCGAAATCTTGAAGGCTGGATGGGTTGACCTCATTACATGGTATGAAGTGTTTTACTTAAGAGAATTTAAACCTCACACCTAAATGAGGTATACCTGAATACCTAAACATAATGTAACTTACAGTAAAAATGAATACTTAAATGTAATAGAATCTATTTGATACACTTCTACACTTTCCCTCCCATTAAAGGTGCAGTGTATTTCCCTGCTTGTTGACCTTGGGCTTGGCCACTTGATTTATTTTGGCCAATGAAGTATTAGCAGATATCAAGAAATCAGAAGTTTAAACTGTGCTTGTATGCTTGGGTTGTTCTTATGTCTCAGCCATTGCCATAAAAGGAATTTAGGAAGGTTTTTTTTCACTGGTCCAAAGAGGATAAGAGACATGTGGAACTGAGCTGCCCCCAAATGTGCCATGCTCCCATCATTCAATCACCCAGGCATGGGAACAATAATAAATTATTGTCATTTTAAGTCACTGAGTTTAGAGTTGCATTGTTATACTGATATAGAAATTGTTATGGATAAGTGGGGTGCTGTAATTATATACACATTTAGAATTGGGAAGTGGTAGGTGAGCAACCTGTTGAAAGATATAAGGACATTGTTATAGGATGCTTTAAAATTTGCAAGCCATGTTAAATGTTGTAGAGTAGTACAGTAACTATCACAGTTTGTATGGAACTCAGAGGTTTCTTGGAATGTGGGACATTCAGTGCTAAAACTGGGAATGTCATGGGCAAATCAGCATGAGTTGATGACCTTATGAAATGTTGAAATATTTGGCAGTGTTGTTGCCTGAAATAACATGTAACATAGTAAATAGACCTTAAGAACTTGTCCACTTGAGTTCAAGATGGTAACCAGGTAGATATCAAAATCATTGTAGCCGCATGTAATACTATTCTGCAACATGTAGGTTAAGGAAAGAATTGTCCAGTTTGCAAGCAGTATTGTTGGCTTGGAAGCTAGAACTTTTTCTAATCTCTAGACTCTTCTGCTAGCAAATTTTAAAATAAGGGTACAGACAGTGAGTCCAAGCCAAGGATGTGACCCCAACACCCTTTTGTTAAATTCTCTAGAAGTGATAAAGTGGTCTCTAGTGAACGCTTATAGCCAAGCAGTAGGTCTCCTAGAAAATGTGTTGGCCAGATATGCTCAAAAACCAAATAATTAAGTCTGGAGAGAAAGACATTTACCCCCAAGACTCATGGAATCATATACATAGAATGCTCACAAGGTATTTGGAAGAAATATCTTACAAAAGTGCCATAAATCTGAACTAAAAGGTACTTAATCCTGCTTTAAATAGTAAATAAGACAAAAATAAAGCAAAAGTATTTCTGGGCCCCTAGCTTCCTGCACGCAGAAAGCATTCTGGGAAATGGAAAGTTGTTTCATTGATAAAAAAATTTCATTTTATAATGCCATCTTCAGATATGATGGAGGAAGATGAAAACCATGTGGACCAGCCCTGGACGCACTGAGCTCCAGCCAGGAGCACAACTCTGCTTTGCCTATTCACAGATCCATGAGAGTAAATGCTCGTTATAAGCCACTTAGAATTGTAATGTTTTGTTACAATCAGCAGTAGCTGGCTGACACAAAGCCCTTTGTTATAAATGTTCACAGATCACTGTGAGGCTCCATCCCGACTATAAAGGAAGTTTAAAGTTGGTAAAAGTAACAGATGCCTGCCTCCAAGAACTGCATATCTTCTTCTTCTAATTGCAAAATGAATACTTAATACATATTCATTGACTTGGTATACTGCCTAGGGTTGCCACAATTTTGGAATGTGGGATAGATATGCTCTGTATCTTAGTATTATTGGAATATCTGGAGAATGTGGTCCATTCCTTACATGATCTGTGCTAAAAAATAAAGAGAGAATTGGAAATAATAAAGCATGTGTGATGTAAGAAAAATATTCTGCTGAAATCAATCACATGGCAAATAGCTTACAAACTTGATATGATATGTGGCTATGTTTTCACTGTAGAAAGAATGACTCAATAAGGTTTAGACCTCCCAGTATTATGAAAAATGTCAATGTTACAAAAAGACTCAAAGTAATTATAAATTATAGAAAAACTAAAGTTTACAAAGTGAAAAGCAAAGTAAATACATAATTAGATAATTGAGCAAAATGATTTTGCTATGTTTTGGAAAATCAGTTATACATGTGAGTCTTCACTGATTAAAAATACTAGTTATTATTTTATTATTTTAATTAATGTTTGTGGTTTATTTTATTCTAGCTACTTTAAAATAATACTCTCTATTTTATATTTCCAGAAATTGCATCTTTGCTGTTTTCAAAGCAGAACTATTTCATGGCAGAATTAAGGATAAGAGATGACCTTAGTTTATATGCAAAAAAGGAATGGGTGAGGTTAATTTTGCCTTTTAGGGAGAAAGAATTTCCCAGTCAGTCAAAACCATTTATTGAGTGCTTACTTGGGGCAAAGATTGGGGGAATATGTAAATGTTTCCTTATCTTTTTAAATGTCATTTAAATAAAAGAAACAGGGAGAAAAAGAAGTAAAAAATTGAAACCTCAAATATTAGAAATGTGTTGTACAAATAAAAATTTCATTTGTAAAAACTCACTAAAAGATCCAAAGAGTAATTGGAGTGAATAGAATTCAAGGAAACTTCCTGAGGTTCTCAGAAAGTAACTCTGGTTTATAAAAGTAAATGCATTACTGATTAATGCTGTTCACTCTTTTCTTAGACGCCTAACGTACAATCACCTCCATTCCGAGGAAGTAAATTTTAACTTCAGTCTCTAAAAACAGAACTCAGTGCTAACTGTATAATTATGTGATTCAATCAGGAAACAACTTTCTTATCAATTCACTTCTGTTTCTCAATCTGGGAAGCCCTCAACTTTCCTACGAGAGCCAGTCTGTCTCAGAATAGTGAGAACTTGACCCTGAGAAACAAGACCTGGGCCACAGTGGTCTAGAGTTATTGTCCAGAGAAACTCGCATCATTACCACTCATGGATCTGTTTATTGCACAAACCTTCACATTGGCAATGAAGAAGCTAAAAATAGCCAAACATCCACAAAAATGCTGTTCTGACTTCATAACTCCATTAGTCATGGAGTAAAATGATCTGTCATCACCCTATTGAAAATAAAAAGGGAAATTTTCACTGTTTAGATTTACCATGCCCAAGCTCCACTTTGCCTCCTCTTCTCTCACCTCCTACTTACTCTTCCTCTGATTTTTTTTTTTTTCCTTTTGGGAAATGGCATCACGATCTAACCCAGTGCCTAAGCTGAGGACTTCACAGTCATCTTTGCTCTTCTGTCATATCATAGATTCAGGTTCAAATAACTTCCAAATTACCTTTCTATTTTTAACTTTAATCTCCACTGTGCCTGGCACATGATACGCATTCAATAAATGAGAATTGTTAGAGTGCACGCTTCAGCAAGGCCCCTTGCTGCAGCCCACTGTCCTAACCTCACCTGTAGCTGTATCTTCTCATGCTCACTGCACTGTACGATGTTTCCTAAACTCACTTTCAAATAGCGATTTTGCACAAGCTAGGCGCTCTCTTTGGGCTGTCTACCCCCAATTTTTCTCACAGGTGAACTGCTACTCAATATCAAATTCCCAGTCTTCATAAATTTCCCTGGTATTTAAGACTCCCTGATTATGTTCCTATCAAGTTTTCTATCCACTTTTAATATGTCACTTGTCACCTTGCATTTTAGATGTTTGTCCTTGTTTCCTACAGTGGCATCCTGACAGTAGGAGTCATGTCTTATTTTTGAATTTCGGCATAGTGCTTGAAATATTTAAGGTGCTCAATAAGTTGTTTGTATTTTTCTGTCCTCTACACAAGCATTATGAAAATCTTACGATTTACAAAAGACTTGAATGTAGTAATGTTCTCTGTGCCATGCCAGGTGCAGAAATAGTCATCATTTGGAACCACAGATGATGGAAATGTTCATTAGGCCCCTAAGAGTGCTATAGATGCAGAGAAGTCTGCCAAATTCAGGAAAAATACAGGACCTCCAGTTAAATTTGAAGGTCAGAAAGATAATAAATAATTTTTAGTATGAGTGGATCTCAAGTATTGCATGGGACATACTTATACTGAAAATTTATTTATTCTTTGTCTGACCTTCAAATTTAACTGGACATCCTGTTTTTATCAGGCAATCCTCCAGGTCAAAACAAAGTAGACTGTGTAAAATGGAAGAGAAGCAATAGTTCGGGTAACTATAAACCCTGGTTTGTCCTTAAGAGGACTGCTTTACATTTACTGTCTTTGTGTAACTTTCCCACTTCATGGTAGTTCCCACTTTGACCCTCAAATATGAGTAGATTTGGACGTGGATCATATGATCACAGCAAATATCAATAGTAGCTCAAATCATTCTTTAACAAAGATGACAAGTATAATATTGTGATTAGTTCTAGCAATACATTGTTAAACTTGTAACAAACCCAAACATACAGCTTTGACAGCAGAGGAAGCCAGTTGGAAGAGTAACGTTTCTGGACAGTCTGAAAAATGGTGGATGGAATTGGAGACACTCGTTCAGCTGAAATGTGGGAAACAGAGTTGGTTACTACTGGCACGTATATTGTAATGTTGAACAGGGTGTAAATGTATTGGGTGTCACTTTAAGGAGTTGGTGGTAGCAACTTTAGAAGTCCCCTTAGGGCCCTAACTGCCTGACCTCCTACCTCTATAGTTTCGCCTTGCAGCATTTCCCCTTTTGTGCAGTTTGCTTCACATACTTTGTCCCTCTTTTGGTTTCTCGAATGCACCTGTCTGCCTCAGAACCCACACATCCAATTGTCCTCACTCCGATCTCCAAAGTGAAACAGACTTTCCTTTTCTCCTCTACTCTGGGACCCTCCACTCCAGTCCCCCCAGTCTCCATTTAAATCCCCTCTTCTTTTTCATGCAGCCATACGTTTTTAAGACTGTTTTTTTTGTGTGAGTGTGTGCCCCTGGAGGACATCAGGTTTCCCAGCTAAATAGTAAGAGTAACTTTTTTTTTTTTCCTTTCTCTGCATTTAGTTCAATTTGTAATTATATATTTGTGCTATTATTTGGTGATTCTTTGTCTTTTCAATTGGACTGTAAGTTCTGTGATTTGAACATATTTGACATATCTGGCATTAAATAAATACTTGCAGCAAGTATGTGTGACTATAGGGAAACAGTTTAATAGATGTAAAATTTAATAAAGACTCCAGCTGTCCAGATGCAAAATGGGCTGCCTTTAAATTACTGAGCTTGTGATCACTTGACATTTTTAACCAAAGGATGAATGCCCATCTGTCAGTGATAAGGATATTCCAGAAGGGTTTATACAAAAAATGGAGTGGGAAGTTGATGGCCTCTGGAGTCTTTTCTGACCTTTATATCTGTGACTTAAAAATGAACTTTACAGTACAACTTGCTTATAAATTAGAACTGCCAGTATTTTATAAATAATCTTAATTATTCTGAAATACTAATAGAATGAGACCCACTAATGGTTGGACATTAAATTTCTGATCAATATTGATTAAAACAATGCGAATGAGAGATGATTTTCCTTGTTTTTTCTTTCTTTTCCAGATGAGGCTATGAAGACATCCATTAATTCAAGGAGTTGTCAAGTTGAAGTTTGGGATAGATTGAGATTTAGAACTCAAGATTCAGGAAGTCTCCTCTGCATGTTGGATAGTGAGTTTCTGAATTCTTTAACGTTTTAAAATATAAAGAAAATAAGCATATTATTTAGCATACTGAATGATTAGAAATAAAATAATGTAAAAGCATTTTCAATTTCTCAATGAAATTACAATTAAATTCAGAAAATTCTGCAATTTTCATTTCCTTGGTTTCTGATATCAAAAATTATATATGATGCCAACTATTATAATACATCATATTTCCTTTCCATAAAATAAGTGCTTCAAAACATGCATCTATTTGCTTCTAAAAAGTTGTCATGTTATAAAAAAAATCTTCATAAATTAGACATTTCTAATGTATCAGATACCATCATAAAAATACTGTTTTCACTTACTCATAGCAATGCATTCATAACTAATGTTATTTAAAAATTTAAATTATGTGTTATTATGAAATTATCCATACACATGATGTTTATTTTCTTTTTATTTTCTTTAATTATTTTATAGTGCTTACCTAACAGTACACACATTTTATTTAGTTATTTATTTATTATTTATTTTTAAAAAGACTTTATTTTTAAGTAATCTCTTTTTTTAAATTTTTTTTATTATATTATGTTAATCACCATACAGTACATCCCCGGATTCCGATGTAAAGTTTGATGCTTCATTAGTTGCGTATAACACCCAGTGCACCATGCAATACGTGCCCTCCTTACTACCCATCACCAGTCTATCCCATACCCCCACCCCCTCCCCTCTGAAGTCTTCAGTTTGTTTCTCATAGTCCATAGTCTCTCATGTTTCATTTCCCCTTCTGGTTACCCCCCTTTTCTTTATCCCTTTCTTCCCCTACCGATCCTCCTAGTTCTTATGTTCCATAGATGAGAGAAATCATATGATAATTGTCTTTCTCTGCTTGACTTATTTCACTTAGCATTATCTCCTCCAGTGCCGTCCATGTTGCAGCAAATGTTGAGAATTCGTTCTTTCTGATAGCTGAGTAATATTCCATTGTATATATGGACCATAGCTTCTTAATCCAGTCATCTGTTGAAGGGCATCTCGGCTCCTTCCATGATTTGGCTATTGTGGACAATGCAGCTATGAACATTGGGGTGCATATGGCCCTTCTCTTTACTACGTCTGTATCTTTGGGGTAAACAAAGTAATCTCTATACCCAATGTGGGGCTTGAATTTACAATCTGTGATCAAGAGTCACACGCTCTACCCACAGCTAGCCAGGTACCTTGGCTAATGCTTTTTAAATATTAGCTCATTAAGCCCTGATAAGAACACTCCAATAGAACCACTTTTAATTTTTAAATTTACAGAAGAGGAAACTAAGATAAATAGGTATTTAAGATGCATAAATAGATGTTTAGTCAATTGACTAAGGCCATAGGTTGTATGCAGTATATAAGATTTGAACCAAGGCAGTCTGGTTGCAGATTGATACTCTTAATCATTATGTGATAGCAACTAAAATATTAACAGTGCAGTCGGATAAAAAATAAGCAAAAATATCTTGCTCCATTCCTTCCTCATATCTTTTACCACGTCTTAAAGTTAAGCATACTTAGCATTCGTAACATTTTCTGATAGATATCACCATCGCTTTAAACACCTTTAAATACCTTTATTTACTAATTTTTTAATGTGTAAATTTGAACATACTACTTCTAATTCTTTTTCAACTTCCATGCCCTTATTTTTGTTAGTTGTGTTTTGGTTATTTTAGTTTTTGACAAATTATGCTTATGTGATCATTATTTAACTTAGAACCAAGTACTGTGAAAGACATATAATCCAATGTAATCCAATGCCATTAAAATTTGGGATCATTTTACCTTCTCTCCTTTTAATTGTTCAGAATTATGCTATACTTTTCTTTATTTAAATGAAGAACATGTCTTTATCATACAACTTTATGATAAAACCCACAGGTTTTCTGTGTTTTTATTTGCTTTGTTAAGGAGGTATTATAATGGCCTCCTGATTCGTTGGTCATATATATCAAATATTTATCAGATTCCATTTTATACGTAATCATTGCAACAGAGTTTACAATATGGCTATTTCCTATAATAATATCAGTATGTATGTAAATATACCTAAATGAATCACTCATCATACTTAAAGATTTCTATAGATAAACATAATAATTATGTATTCGTATAATAGGAAATTATATAATGTTATTATATATGTAATAAATTTGTGAATTATTCCAATTTGAAATGTGTTAGTATTACATAGGATGTATTTTTAGTTTTTTAGTTAATAGAACCATTTATATTCCTATGATAATCTTCTAGTCTCCAGGGAATATAAAGTAATTATACAAAGTATCCTATTGAAAAATTTTAATACTGAGTTACCCTTTCCTCACTGGGTCAGCTACATATATCCTTTTCTGTCCTCTCAGCAAAATCAGTAATTCTGAGACTTTTAAACAAACCCAGTTCAGTTTGCCCAGTACATTAAGATATTATGGTTGCTCACTGTGGCTGTCACTTAAATTTTCAAGGAAACTTTTTAATGTACTCTCATTAGATACAGTTTCTTTAGCTGGTTCATATAATGGTATTGAACCAAGTGCTAAATATTCTGAGTGGCCTCGTTGCTGAGATTTCTTTGTTAAGGAAACATGGACATTGCTCACTAACAAGATTACACCTTTCCTACCCCACTTAAGGGGTGGATCCAGGAGAAAAAGAGAAGGGGAGAGCCATATCAATAGTAGGATGACAATAATCTAAAGAAAACATGGGAAATGATGTCTACTGTACTCACTTAAATCTAGTAACAACATGCATATTTTATTCATATGGAGAATTTTATTTTCCCTGGATATTTTCCTATTGAAGTTCCGCAGTGTCTAATTTTTTAACATTATTGGTTTTGTCCCATTTGAAACACTGAGGTTTGAGCATCTGTACCATAAGATCATTGAACATGCACATAAAATTAATATTAACATTTTAAATCTCAGAATAATCAGTATGTTCTTTTGAAAAATTTCAGTCCAAATAATTTAAAAGTGCCTTGTAAACACAGTACAGAATATAAGATTGCATGATAGAATGGAAAATTCTACCAAAAGCTTTAAAATGATAGAATGGTAAGTAAAGTTTGCCTCAGAGTTTAATATGAAGATATTCTTATATAATTGCTGTGAGAATAATCATGCTCAAATATAATTAATGAATGTCCATAAATGGAATACCAGTATTCACTGAGTAATCAGGAAACTTTCACATACATACATTTTGGGGATAAATACCTAAATAAACATCTATACTGCATACATAATAACCCATCTAATGTCTAATATTTTATTATCAATGTATTAAACACTACAAAGTAACAAGTTCCTTGTGTAAAGTTTATGCAAAAATAATGACTTTCACCAAGGCTTGAATAAATGTCTGCAGAGATAGATGTGTAAAGGTGGTGCCTATCACCCCATTCACAATTCAAATCACCTGTACATCCATAACTTCCCCCAAACTGATGGTGTTTAGCATGGTGGACATTTTGTGGTTTTACTAAAGTTTTAAATCAATATATGGAGTAGAAAGAAAACACAGTAAGGGTTTAACCATTGATTAAATATTAAATTCCTCAAGTTTTTATGGGATTATGCAATTGACTTCAGTACCTGTTTTGGAAAAAGGCAAGGATATGCAAATACTTATATGAGGACAAATGAGAACAACTAAGTTTTATGTATGTTGACTTTGTTAAGAAACAGGGGACAATGTTAGATATATTCTCACTTTGGAAGGAGGTGATTATTTTCAATTTTGGCACTGAAAATAGTATTTTCCCATGATTTTAGCCTATCATTCTAAAAAACTGTCTTGTTTGACAACAGCTATCAACATTTATTGCTAGATAAGATGATAATAGCATAAGGGCGAAACATCCCTGCATCAAACATAGTAACTGGCTAGATAACATTAGAGCTCTCCATAGAAAAAGAAATAGTCTAAAACATCTTTTATATAACACTTTCTTCCTTTTTTTTTTAAATAACACTTTCTTTACTTTGAGGTGAGTTTATCTTAAAGTAACTAGAGTGCTTAAGAAGAACAAGAGAAGGTAAAAAAGGTGTTATTCATAAAGGAAATAAACACAATTAAATATAATCAGTTTGAAAAGAAGACAAATTATTCACTTAAGTAGGAATGAAATATAAATAGGCTCCTTTATTGAAGTAAGATGGGAATCTTGATTTCCCTGATTCTGAGAAAATGTTTATTGGGTTAGGGACAGTTAATTATGAAGGGGCAGTCTCAGGCAGAGTAAAGAAAATAATATTGTGATGCTTATTTTAAATAGGAATCTTACAGAGGAGTGGATAATCAAACAGATCAGTGCTATCTTGTCTTCTTACTTTGCTCTTGGTCTTTTCCTACTAGCATCTTTTGTCATGGGGCAGTTCATGTTATTTATGTTTGATTATACATGTCTTTTATTTAAAGGCCTCAGTGGTTCCTTACTGCTTACAGAATAAGTCTGCAACCACAAAGCAGGGCAATTGTAAATGTGGCTCCAGTTTTCTTTTCAATTTCAGCCTCTCTGTATCACCAAATGTCCAATGTTGGAGGCACCAGACCACCCAGGCACTCTGAACTGAGCGCCATTTCCCTGAACAACATGCACTTGTGTTCATACTCTGCTTTGACTTCAGTCTTCAAGGCTCTCAGAACAAATGCTACCAGTATCGGACTCTTTCTTGGGTGACGCAATCACTAGTACAATACAATCTATACTGTTTAGAAGATATTTCTGTATCTGTAGTGTGATTAGTCCATGAGGTCCTAGAGGGCCTACCTGATGCTTTATTCATCTTCATGACTCTGTTTTCCAGGCACAGTAGAAATTCTGTAAGCTTTTTTGTAAATGAAGGCTGATGTTATAAGCCATTTTGTTATTATTCTGTATCTAAACAGACCAGTTTTGTGTGTTTGTGTGTGTGTGTGTGTGTTTAATCTTGTGTGTGTTTAATAGTGTGCTTAGATTTTTATGACCATACATTAGTGGATGTAAAGGACTTTAAAAGATCTATTAATATGTAATTTTTTAAAAAAATATTTGTTTCTTTATTTTAGAGAGAAAGCATGAGCAAGTGAGGGGAGGAACAGAGGGAGAGGGAGAGAGAGAATCTTAAGCAGGCTCCACACCCAGTGTGGAGTCCTACTCATGGCCTGATTCCATGACCCTAAGATCACGATCTGAGCCAAAATCAAGAGTCAGACACCCAACTGACTGAGCCACCCAGGTGCCCCAAAGATTTATTAATGTGTAATTTAAAAGCAAAAGCAAAGTTGCATATCCAACTCAGTTTTCTTTTTAAAGGAATGACTGTCAAATTTTGTAATTTAAGGTCTATTAAGGTATCAGAGACATAAGAGAGTTGATGCCTATCATTTTTCTCTTTTTTCTTTTGTTTGTTCCAATATATTTATTTGCTTGATAAATACTAAAAGTTTTTGTCTAATCACATCAATCTTGCTCATACTATATGCGTGACTTAGAACAGACTATTATTACATTGATTGCAATGATGTTAAGTAACACCTTTAAAAATTATAATGATTTTTTCATTATAAAAATACATATTTTTCATTGAAATGCAAGAAATTTTACTGTAGAAATCAATAGAGATAATCTTCAATTAAAATAACATGATTTTTTGAAGTAGGAATATTTATTTCCAATTGAATATACATGTCCAAAAGTTTAAAATGTTTTCCAAATATAAGACTAAAATTTTTCCAAACTCACATAATTGAATGTGAGCAAATGAGGAAAGTTCTTAGCACACACATAAACACACACACAGGTACACAAAAAATTTGGTTTTAGATTGTTAGCCTATAAACAACCCTGAAATGCCAATAATGAATAAGATACAGCAGTTTGTTAAGGTGAATACGCAAACATGTATAGTCATAGAAATAATTCATTGGTGTATAAATTATCTTCTAGAAAATTCATTTTCCCTTCTAATTTTTCTTTTTTAATTTATAGGAGATACTCATGTCCTTATAAGTTGTGTGTGTGTGTGTATGTGTATATATATATATAAATAAATCATCACCCAATTTGTACATATACATTATTATTCAACACCCAAATACCCACAATTCGCTAGATTTTTGATGAAAGAAAATATATTTTCAGCATAAGAAATATTTTAAAAAGAGTGATTTTGTATCTACAGTTTTGCCTCTAATCACAGATTGTATATTGCTCATGCTCATAATTTTTAACAATAATTTTGGAGCAACACCTATGTATCATGTCATTGGTATATAATTACAAAGTCTGTGACTACAATTACAGCAATATATTCCACTTAACACTAAACGGTATATTCTCGAGTTGTTGGCAAGAATAGAGCTTGGTGTGAATGCTCATTCAAAGAAACACTTTCTTCTCTTCCTTTTTTTCTTTTCTGTGTCTTCAGGTAGTGGTAGACTTTGGGTGTCTGTGCTGTTGTTTAGCATCTTCTTTCCTTCCGCATTGTTTTCCATGTGAACCTACCCAGTGTCTGCATGCTGTCACATTTTGTTGCAATTTATTTTTCTTAAAACACGAAGCCAACCATGTGACCCCACTGTTTAGAATCCCTCAGTGGTTCCTTAGGACTAAGAGGGCTAACTGGGATAAAAGACTGTCCAGGGACTCCTGGATGGCTCAGCTGGTTAGACCTCGGACTCGATGTTGGTCGGGTGGTGATCTCAGGGTTGTGAGATCAAGCCCTGCATTGGGTTCTGCACTCAGTGGGGAGTGTGCTTAAAATTCTCTCTCCCTCTCTCTGCCTCCCCCCTCACCCACCCCACTTTCTCTCTCTCTCTCTAAATAAATAAACTCTCAAAAAAAAAAAATATTCAGTCTGGTCCTGCCTGTCCTTCTCGCCTTATCTCTCAGCTTTTATTGATTAGATGCTTTGCACTTGGGCCATTTGTGGGTCCTCATTAAGCCATGCAATTTCACATTTCCATGCCTTGCCCCTAATAAACCTAGAAAACTGTTATAATCTTCAAGATGCAGCTCAAAATGCTATTACTTGCTTTCTCCCTCTGTTCTATGAATATCTGTATGTGTAGCCCGGTTGCCATCAATCCATCTCTATTTTAGAAGTGGTGTATATATCTGATCCACACCTGACTGGGAATGCCTTTAAATCTTTGCATCTCCTTAGAACAGTGCTATACTCAGGCAGTGTAAAAAAGATAGAATGATTGACATTGGGGTAAATTAAGTATTTAACTTGCAAAACAATTGCTATTGGTAAGTTTGGACATGATTAATTTAGAATATAGGATGTTTGTTTATACTTCTTTTTAATCCCCTACATGTAGGAAGACTCTCTTTAGACTGGCCCAATAGCCTCATATTTATGTTTACAAGCTTATAAATTTTCAAATATGTAAATATCCCTTCCACTTTGCTGACAATTATGTATTTAAGCTCAAATGCAAGAAGTCAGGAGCAATAGAATGATATGATCATAAATATGTATACATAATATATGCTATATAAAATTTATACAAGTTATATATACATAAATATTATGTATATATAATATATACACATATCAGAGACATATATAGTATATATACATCATATCACACAAAAATATTTGTGTGTGTATAATATATATGATTATATATATTTACATACATGTGTCTTTCCAATGAACTTATGAGGACTAGATATATTTAAATTAATAAGCTATAAAAATATTCAGGATATAATAAATAGCATAGACTATAAATGTGGAAATTGACAAGCTAATTGAAACATACAGAGGCAGTGCTTAGTAGATTGTGAAAATAGAAACACAGATAGATATGTATATAATTTGTATAAATATACCTAATACTTTTTCATTATTTTCACATGTTAAAATTCATCATGTTGTTAAAATGTTACTTAGGTCTTAAAGATATTTATACTAGAGTTTGTAGCTATAGTCATGTATGATACTGTCTCTTTATTTTAATCCAAACATTCCTCTTCAGTATCTAGATATTTTTCTTAGGTTCACATTTTGAAAGTCAACATAAATAACTTCTGTTTTGACCAATAGCATAAAGTTGCTTTGAGCTAATTATGCAAAACATTTTCAATATTATTTAAACCAGTGCTTTCTAAACGAAGGTGGTTTTACCCTCAAGCAAACCTATAACAAGGTCTATATTGATGTCACAACCTGGGAGCAGGTGCTGCTGACATCTGGTGGGCTGAAGCCAGGGGGGGCTGCTAAACATTCTACAACACACAGGACAACCCCCCCACATTTGACCCAAAATGTTGATATTGCCAAGGTTGAGAAACCATGCTTTACGCAAGTTGTCTTCAGTCCCTACATTTAGAGAATCATTGAAGATCATTAAAAGAAATAGCCCAAATTCTTGTGTGACCTAAATAGCATTAAGTAGAATCAAGTTCTGTTATTATTTTGTATTTCAAAATCATTAAAGAAAAAAAAACAACTTTCAAAACCTCCATTCAAGTAATGATATTTTTCATTTCTTTCTATATTTGTTGACTTGGGGCATATAATCATATCTTAATAATTCTTTACATTGGGATCAAGTCCTTTTGTTCAGGACCATGACAGATGCATAGTATAGTAGGTTAGGTATGTCTGTGTTCAGAGGGACAGGTTTCCACAGAGACCCAGAGCCTGTATATTGTAATCCACTCTTTTCTGAAAAGTATCTTGTGAAAAGGGAAGAATAGAACTTGGGAGCTAATCTAGACCCTCTTACCTCTCTAGGCAACATTGTAATTAAATTATGCTATATAGACCCCCCCAAAAAATTAAGTTATCCTTAGAAAAAAATACTTCCAACCTTCTTTAGCATCCAGTTCAACTCAGTTGAAATGATTGAGGCAGTGTATAGTGCAAAGTAAACCAGGATCACTAACATCCTTAATTTGTTCTCAAAATAAGATGTGGGATGAAAGGTATTAAACTAAATGATTTGTTGCCGTGACACCAGAGTACTGTGAGTGAACTCCAAAAAAGTTGCTCTGTTAAAGTCCATTGCAAATTATATTCTGTTTGGAGTAAAAAATATGTTCTGAGTCTCGCTCTCAGTATATTTATAATTAGCTTCTTAATCAGTTTATTAAATGTGGCTCTGGTAACATTTTAAATTCCCTTTCAGATCTATTTCTGTGAAGAATGTCACATAAAGTCTCATATATATGTCAGTGTGTGTGTGTCCTGGACCATGCATATATGTGACGCATATATGTCTGATATATATTTTATATGTACGTGTGTGTGTGTATATATGTATATATATATACTTAAAATGGCTATAAATATAAATATTTATAAATATAAACTTTACTCTACCTAAAGAATAAGTGTACAATGAGGGAGGCCAAACACTTGTGTTACGGTTATTTATTCCTTTATGGCGAACCATATTCCGAATTAGCAGGGAGGTAGCTTTGTGATGTATATTGAGTTACATTTTTGTTTGTTGATCCATACATTTTAATTAAAAAAAGAAAACATAGAAATTATTTTAAAATACTATTATAAAAACCCAAATCTTCATTGAAAGAAGGATGCTTTTACTTCAGTGAAAACAAACATGTTTAATCTTTATTACCTGCCTTCAAGGAGGACATAATTTGTTGCAGTATATTGTCAACTATTTTAATACAAGTCAGAATAAAGAATGTCTTATAATAGAGTTAGAAGCAAAATACAGTAAGATGGAGTAATTATATCTGATTGGGTTGAAAACAGTCATCATTAAGAAAATGACTTTTGGGCTAGGTTTTGAAGAATTAGGAAGATTTCTATAAATAAAGGATAAAGGTATCAAGATGCAGTTTCAGGCAACATATTCTTTCTTACAGTCAATTAAATTTAATTTCTGATAATGCATTTTGTTTTCTGCAAACTTTCAATAAAAATGTGAGATCGTAGTCTATCACAATCTGATCATAACGCTTGGGAGTAAATTCAGATAAATTGTCATAACCTCCGTACTTTAATTTTTTAGAATATATGCCATTCCTTTACCTAAGTTAACTCGTAGTAAAATTATAATAATTATAATAATTTCTAAAAGTGGACACTGTTGAGTTTAGTGTTCCGTCACAACAGCATGTACTTTGTGCCATAGTGTGGTTAGTAAATTTATTTC
Source organism: Ailuropoda melanoleuca (assembly GCF_002007445.2). NCBI lineage: Eukaryota > Metazoa > Chordata > Mammalia > Carnivora > Ursidae > Ailuropoda > Ailuropoda melanoleuca. The sequence goes on from NC_048224.1 coordinate 97,778,856, forward strand.
TCTTTGCTTCCTCATGATCTCTAAGCACATGAAAAAGAGTCTCTACAGTTTCATTCCAGTTTATATATGGTATTGAAGTGCAAAGTAAGGGTGGAGTGGGAAATAGAGATCAGACATGCAAGGATGTATAATTCAGTTAAAAAATCTAAAGTTAATGCTGAGCAAGTGGGTGATATTTAGAGCAGGAAGACTAAATAGGAAAATGCTGTCGAGTAAGAGTTGGGGTAGGAAAGACAGAGATAACAGGACAGAATATACATAGGAGGTACAGGGAATATAAGTTATGATCGTACAAGGATAGACAGGAAAGCAGAGGTCATAGATGACTTTGGGTTTGAGTTTCAGAAGCTGGGTTGAAGCTGGTGCCCTCTGGAAGTAGTGAAAGGAGCAGGACAGAGGGAAACACAGAGTCTTCCTTCTGACATGCTGAAAGCGAGAGATCTCTGGATAGTCAGTAAACAGCAATAGTCAAGTTCAGGAAAAAAGGTGGGCTTGAAATATAGGGGCACACATCATTCACATACAGATGGCATTTGAAGTGGCAGGAATAGATGTGGATGCAAAGGAAAAAATGGCTGATAGGAGAAGGCAAGAGAGCCTGGTTGGGATGCCCCCAAGCTATACACAATTAGGACATTTTCCTCCCACTCTCTCTGTCACTTGTTATTTCCTCCCAGGTACACCTTCTCCCCCGGGAAGCACAAAGTCAATATGATATTGCTTTATTGGTACTAAGTGATTCACCTCCTGTCTTCCATTTACAACCACAAACTTCCCACATCCCCCATAAGATCAACAGATGACATGGGGCTGCTTCTACTAGTCGTTGCTAAGCTGTGTACTTATTTATGTGACTCTTCCCAGGTAACAAAAATGTTTTCATCCAATTAATTATGCACTAACAAGTGTCTACTGTTGGGCATTCCATTCCCTGGAGGATGGGCAAAGAGAAGAACTGCGTTTATAATTCCTGTTAACACCTCTCAAATTGTGCTACCATACAATCTGGCTCCTCTGCCAGGCAACATCACCTGTTCTGCTAAGTGTCAGAAAATATTCCAGCCTAACCACCTGCAAAATTGTAACGAAAGCAGAGAATAGTACTATAATTGAATATGGTTGGTACTTTGTTCTCATTTATTGCTCTTTTTCCTCCACTCAGAGCACCCACCCCGTTCTTTCAGATTTCCTCCCACCTCACTGCCCACACCATCTCAGTAACTGTGCCTTGTTTCCTTTCCTCTTCCCAAATGGAATTCCTCTCCTCTGGCTATGGTACTCTCTCACTACATGATATTCTGTATCCCCATGGCTTTAAATAGACTCTGTATGGTGATGACTTCCAAACGAATAGCCCAAGCTTTTGCCACCTCTCTTCACCATGTACTATTCCTTCAAGTTTGGATTCCTACAGCCTACTTCTTTCTTAATGTCACTGTGATATTGATATTGAATATCTGGTAGGCATCTTAGTTGAATATATCCAATACCTAACTCTTGGTTCTACTGCCCCCACCCATTCTTCTCAATACCAGTAATAGCCCCATCATTTACCTGTAGCTCAAGCCAACATGCCGACAGAATACTTAATTTGTCTCTTTTCCTGTTAACCCACAGCAACCTGCTCAACCTTTGCTATTGCCTCAACTTTCAAACTATAGTCTCAATCTAATACTGTTTCTGTTGGCACAGCCTCAATGCTTCATCTCTTGCAAGGAATTGGAAATAGTCTTCTAACAGATATCACCTCATCTGCCTCCTACCTACCTTGTGGGGAGGGATATGGCGTCAACAGAACCCAGTTCATTTCCTCTTCAGGGCCTTTGAACTTGCTGGTCTATCTGCATAATATTTTTCTCTTTTATATGCTTGCATGGCTCGTTCCCTTATTTAATTCAAGTCTCTGCTCAGATGAGACCACTTCAGAAAGAGGTAGAAGGATTGCCCTTTGTAAATTATCCCCTGCCCTCATCACTTTTTATCTGATGCCTCTGCTTTATTTTTCATCAGAGTATTGACATTTTATTATGTATTTATATTTTTATTTGTTCGTCGTTTGCCTCCTTCACTGTTATTTCAGTGCTATGAAGGTAGAGACTTTTCCTTCTCCGCTGCTCTATCCCAAGAACTTAAAATACTACCTATTAATATTCAGAATTATTTGTTTAGTGAATGAATGGAATATTCAAGGGATTTAGAAATTCAAGTCTTTTATGTTTGACATGACTCTGCCTTAAACCTTTACCATTTCATTGGAAGGAATATAGGCAAAATATTTAAGGATAAAAAGAGGCAAAACATACCAGTATTCTCTGATTAGCTCCACTAATGATCTTACACATTTGCCTGTGAAAAGCCTGCTTTTCCTAAGTGAGCATTCATGTTTTATCTGTTGCTCTTATGTTTGTATTAAGAGTCTTTAAAGAGTGCAACCAGACTGCCTTCTTCCTAAGAGTTTTATTTCCTCATGCTGAATGTAGGACTTTTATATTTAGAAGCACAAACTCTTTCCTAATTATATACAACCTACTGTTCTAAATTTTGCATGCCACTTTGCAGTTTAGTGCTATGCGATTTACTTGCTACCAATTTTGGTGTCAGAAATTTGACATTTAGATTGCTTTTGAAAAGTAATGGTAAAGTGGATTTAGTACTGAATGAAACTTAGCATCTGCTTTCTTGGCTTCTTTTTAATTGTTTTTTTCTTTCACTTATGTCTAATGATCCACCCACAAAGTCATGATAATAGGTCAAATACTCATCATGATTTGTAAATTAAGAGAAAATATTTTTAACCCTCAGTAAGCTCATTTTCCTGAGAAATTTTCTCAGAAAATAAGAAAATAGAATACTACCTTTATAGTTTGTTAAATAAACACCTACACATTAATTCACATTTCTTAAATACATTGTAATTTATAGAAAGAACCTAGAAATGTTGGTTTATTGTGAATTTCTGCCATTAGCTAGGTTCATATTGTGGTTTGGAATTTTAACTAACAAATGAATTATCCCTAACTATTGAACAGCATCACTTATGTTTGTGGTCTTATGTTAGGTCTCTCTCTCTCTCTCTCTTTCCATCCATCCATCTATAAATATATGTATACATATAGGTATACACATACATATACATATATGTGTGATATTTATAATTATGTGTGCATATAAATATGCATAAATATTCAATCAACAAAGCATTAATTGAAGTTCATAGCAGTTAAAATGAATAAAAATTCAGATCTTTCTTGTTTTGCTTAATGCCTGTTCTATTCACTAATTCATAAAATTGAGTTTGTGGGCATTATGTTAAAATACTGCAAAGCCTCTATGGTAAAATATGGTAATACTTTTTAATAGGACATAAATAACAATATTATTCAAAATTTCCCTTAGAGTGTTGCCTAATTTTAGTTATACTGTGAGGCAGCTTGAAAAAGGGCAAACTCATTAAAGGACTTCATTGTGAATATTTTTCCAACCTGTAAAATAAGATTGAAATTACTTTATTTACAGTTTTGCCTTTGAGCTATTTTTTCCTTCATTGTAAAAGAGAGCAGCTGGTGGTATTCCCAAATGTTAGCCTAACTTGAAACATTCTCACACTCCTTTTTGCTTGTTTGATATTATCTTTAGATATCACAGCTACATAATAAGAATATCCTTTGGCACTTGAAAATTGAAGATGGGAAGGGCTCAAATACTTACACATTTTAGAGTAGAGGCAAGTGAATTTCTCTTGCAAAAAGTCATATTTGATATTATTCTTATCTTCCATTAAGTCCATGATTTCTAAGCTAAAACTTTTGTTTTCTGTTTACAGACTGCAATCCAGCTTTGCAGATCACCACGGTCAATTTTAGGTTTGATTTAAATGGATTATATATGTTACAAATGGCAAGATCTCATTCTTTTTTATGACTGAGTAATATTCCATTGTATGTGTATATAGTATTCCTCTTTATCCATTCATCTATCGATGGACACTTGGGTTGCTTCCATATCATGACTATTATAAATAATGCTGCAATAATATATCTGCTTGAATTAGTGTTTTCATTTTCTTTGGATAAATACCCAGTAGTGGAATTACTGGATCAAAAAAGAATGAGATCTTACAATTTGCACCAACATGAATGAACTTAGAGGGTATAAGGCTGAGTAAAATAAGTCAGACAGAGAAAGGCAAATACCATATGATTTCACTCACATGTGGATTTTAAGAAACAAAACAAACAAAAAAAGGCAAACAAAAGAAGAGACTCTTCAATACAGAGAAAAAAACTGGTAGTTGCCAAAGGGAAGGTGAGTAGGGGGGTGAGTGAAATAAATGAATGGAATTAAGAGTATACTTATCATGATGAGCACTAAGTAATATATAGAATTTTTGAATCACTATATTGTACACCTGAAACTAATATAATACTGTATGCTAATTTTACTTCAGTTTTTAAAAAAGTATGAATAAATAAATAAATGGGCTATACAATGTTTTTTCAAAGTTAATAAAAGATTTTAGGTGGTTTTGTTTTGTTTTTACAGAAAAGAATGCAATAACTTGATTATTTCTTTAATAATTTTGTTGCTTGATACATGTTCTCCTCATAATTTTCAACTATCTCAAATTTTGTATCTTTTTTTGGGAAAGATTCTCTCAGAGTAAATTACTTCAATTTTTTTATCATAAAAGTTTAGTGATATAAATAATGATAGTTGGGAATTATCTTCTAACTGTTCAGGTAAACACACAAAACTTAGCCATTTAAATGCCATTAATATTTATGTTATGTGAATTTTTTTAAATTTGAGGAAATCTCATGAAAGATAAAACACGTTTGTGTAGAACACTTACCACATCTTTTTTTCATTGAAGTATAGTTGACATAGAATGTTACACAGTTTAGGTATACAACATAGTGATTGAACAATTCTATACTTCACTCAGTGGTCACCACCATAAGCATAGTCAACATCCGTAGGCTCACCTGTAAAAAGTACTATTTCTGGTTTTTGATATTTGGCATGCAAAATGATTATAAAATGATGTTCTTCTTACTGCTAATCTTCTTTTACAATATTTTTTCAAAACATATCAAACAAACATTAAGTATAAATGCAAATATAACCCCTTATGGGAAAAATGTTCAGTTGCTTGATTTAGTTTATTATTTTCTCTAATGATAAATTATACTGTCATTAATATTTGTTCATAATTTTTGACAATTACCACTGCTCTCCTTCTGCTGTAGAATATTACTCTGTGTCTCATTTCTCTTTGGCCAATTCTTTTTTTTTAATAATAATTTTTTTATTAAATTATGTTAGTCACCATACAGTACATCCCTAGTTTTTGATGTAAAGTTCCATGATTCATTACTTGCGTATAACACCCAGTGCACCATGCAATATGTGCCCTCCTTAATACCCATCACTGGCCTAGCCCAATCCCCCACCCCCATCCCCTCTGAAGCCCTCAGTTTGTTTCCCAGAGTCCATAGTCTCTCATGGTTCATGCCCCCTTCTGTTTACCCCTGCTCTTTGGCCAATTCTTACTCCACATAAACTGCTAATCCTTATAATCAGTTTAAACTAGAAAGTAGAAAAAGGAAGGCGGTTGAATGCATCATTAGTCATACATTCTGTTTTTGTTGTTTTCTATCAAAGCCACCCTACTCAATAGTTATTCCTGAATTTCTGTACAAAATGGAATCTATACAGATGAAACACAACTTCCTTCTTGCATTAGTTGGGATCTTTTTTGTTTTCTTGTTTTTGTTTTACAAATGCAAGAAACCCACTTGAAATAGCAAACAAGGACTTAAATAACAGTAATGTCTCATGGTTTATTATGGCTTCAGGCAAGGCTTGGTCCAGTGGATAAAACAATTTCATCAAGGCTTTGTTTGCCTTTCTCCATCTCCTGAATTTGCCTTCATCTGTCATGCCATCATTTGGAGGCACAGTGTCTCTAAAGTGGGGAAATGGCTTATGTGTTCCTTATAGCAGCCTGATGTATATACACCTCTGTACATGGTTCTTGCTTCTTAAAGTTTAGAAATTGATTTTAATTGAATAGTTCAGAAGTCTATTAAGAATTTGAGAAAATTGTGTTGGCGAAAAAGCCATGAATTTGGGAGAAAAGCCTTTATGGTGCAAGCCTAACGTCATATGGTGGGCCCCCAAACTTGCATAAGAAACTGTGAAAACTGTATAATTCCAATGAAATCACATTCATTAAAACTACTTCAGATATTGCCACTGAGAATAATGGATCAAGAAAACTCTCCCAGATAATAGAACAAGGGGCCACATAGATGACCAAAACTTACTCAAGAATATTTTCCAAAAGCAGACCCACAGTTGAATCAAGGAATTTCTTTCATGTCCATGACAGTGAATTCTTATATCACCTGCCCATCAGGATCCCAAACTTGCTAAGTGGTGTGTCTCTAATTGTCACTCTACCAAACAGAAGTGTCTATTACAGTTATCCTGATCCTACTATACAGTTAGACCATTTTTCTTTTACTTCATAGATATTGAAAACACTGAATCCTATGACTCTGATGGGGAAGACTCCCATCTTCCAGAGAGTATAAATATTGAGTTGGATTCAGTGACTTGATGAGACTTTGGATTTTTTTTTCCTGAGGGCAGAATTTATATGTCTTATATATGAAGAGAGCAATGGGCTATTTGGTGACTACAAAACCAGACTGACAAAAACTGCTGGGTCTCACCAACATTGGTGTTCTTGCCTTTTCCTGGACACACAGCTAGATCACATTTCCCCCATGTATTTCATCTAGATGGGGCGTATAACTATTTCTTGCCATTGGAATGTGATATGTCTCGTGTCCAGGATAACGTAACTGAGAGTAAGTATGCATGCTTTCAACTTTCTCTAGTTTTTTTCTTCTTCCTTATCTGCTAGCTAGATGTAACAGCCATTAAAGAGTGCTAGAAGACCTAAAATAAAAAGAAGAAAAGAACAAGGTGCCTCACCTCTTCCATAGAGGAGTGCTGGTTACACACATCAAGCTGTAATGTATGCAAGAAATACACTTGTATTTGTGTTAAACCACTGAGGTTTGGTGTAGTTCGTTTGCTTGTTTATTTTACTGATGATCTAGAAACTCAAAGGAAATGGAAAGAAGAAAAATCTAGGTGACTATACCTAGGCATGAGAATAAGGGCATGAAAGAGAGAGAGAGAAAAAAAGCAATAAAAAAGGGATATATCAACTAAGTCACATTTTTTTCCCTGAAAAGACTGACAAGATAGAGTCCATTTGGCATTACAGATTATTAAAAAAAGGGAGAAAGGCAAAGAATAAAACATAACTACATAATATGGAGAATTAAAGAGTAATGGACGATACATTCAAGAATCTTGAAATATGACCTAAAACTGTATGTATGATCTGTTGAATCATGAATTAGATTTTCAGTGACAAAATAATACCAATTGCCATACTATTAACCAATGGTTTGTTTTATTTTCAAATGGAAAATGCCATAAACAGTTTTGCTTTTCTGAGTGGAAAGTATTTTTATGGTTTTAGAAGATGTTCTCTCACAAAATAAGAGCATCTTTCTACAGTGCACATTTGAAGGAATGAAAGAAATTTAAAATTTTTACAAATGTAGACAGATGTTGTAGCAAATAAATAGCCATATTTCTCCATCACTGCCTGTGAATGATTATATCAATCAACAATAGATTCAGCCTATAGGATATACTTGATGTGTTGTGGGAAAGGGAGATGGAAGATTTTATTATTTCAGAGTTTTAAGTAAATATAAAAGTGAATTATACATTTTTCCTGCTGTTTGCCTTTATTCTTTCAGAACCACTTATTGGAGACCAGCTATATTCCAGGCACTCTGCCACAAATTAGGATATAATATGAGGAAGATACCTGTGCTCGTGACTTCTACTATTCTCTTCTTCTCAACCCCTAATATGATCTCATGCACATAGACCCTGATGCAGGCCCAGATGTCTCCTCAGCTAGATGAAAGCAATTAGATGCATGAGTTAGAATTTTGTGACTTTGTGGCATAGCTGTTTGAGTGTGAACAACAGAGTGTAGACTATATTCTTTCACTTCTGTCCTGGCTTACTTGCCTTAAATGTTCTATTGATTGTGCTTCATCTCTTCTATAATTTTAACCACTGTGTATCAGACTCCTTAAATGTACCACGTCAGATCCTCTAAATCTGACCTGTCTCCAGGACTTTTTGCCCATTTTTTCCATGCCAAGTGCACATTGGGCTAATCAACTGTTTGAGCTCTGACCCACTTCCATGAAGGCAGCCATTCCTTAGTTAGTACATTTCTTATGTCATGCCCCAGAACTTTCTACTAATGATGAGGCTTGAGACACCAGGGGCACTTTTCACGTACAGCCAGAGTTCAGTCTGTGGAATGAACCTTTCACCAATGGGATCGCTGCCCTCGCTGTCTCAGGACTCCCTGAGATGTACTCGGTTGGACCTCTGAGAATGAGCGAGCAGTCATGCTTGATGGCAAGCAGTGGTCAGCCCAGTCATAATGACTTTATTGGTTTGACTGATTGACTCCCCTCTTTACTCCTTTTCCTTCCCTGAGACATTAGTCCCTAAAATCTCTAAAGTAATAGCATATAAGCCTTAGCCTCATGATGAGCTTTCTAGATAATCCAGATGAAGAAATTCTTCCTTTCTGCTGCTTCTGGTAAATAGATTTAATCTCTGGAACCTAATTAATCCCTCCTCTATCCTTGGCCTCACCTGACTATTACCACAGGTTGAGTTACCATAAAGCTCTTAAGTTTAGAGCCTTTCACATACACAGCCACTTTGTAAGCCTACTGCCTAATATGTCCACATGACCTACTGATACAAACTTGAAGTCCCACAGGAACTAGCCCTACTCCAGGCTATTACATTTACTACATTTACCACTACCTGCCCTTCCTCAGATGCAACTGTGATATATTCAAACACCACCGAAACATTAAAATTGCCCTTACTAATTTCACCAGTGAGCTCCTTCTCATCAAATCCAATGGACACTGTTCTGCCCTTTATTTTGCTTTCCTTCCTCACATTTTAAAAATATAACTAATCAGTTCTTCCAATAGACACTCTTCCCTTGCCTTCTCTAAAGCCATGCTAGCTTGATTTTTCTTACCATTCTTCTCCAGATTTTGTTCTGACCCTTCTTTAGGTACTTATTACTTCATGGATTTTCATTTTTGTTTTAGTTTTTCTCTTCCTCTTTTCTCCATCCACGTATGAATCCTGTGTGATGTTACATAGCCCCTATGATATTAATTACTATTAAAATGTTGATTCCCAAACAAGTAATGTAGTTTATATTTCTCTCCTGATTTCTAAATATGTATATCCAACTATTAGCATCTTTAGTTGAATGTTTTCAAATGGAAACACATTTGAGTATGACTAAAAGAGAACTTATCCTCTTTGTCTGCATCTTTCTTCAGTTTTCTTTCACAGTTAATGGTACTGCTCTCCATCCAATCAGCCAACCCAGAAACTTAGAAATTATTCGTGTTAATTTCCTTTTTTTCAGTACTTTCTCAGATTTGGTCAATCACCAGGTAAACTAACTTTGATTTTATAAACATCTTTCAAATATATTATTTCTATTTTCTTCCAAGTTTAAGTTCCTTGTTATGGCTCATAAAGCCCACCTTTAAACTTTCTTAGTCTCATGTACTGTCACCTCTCCTCACAGACTTGACTCCAGTCATTTTAATATTCTTTAAAGTCCTTGAATGTACTAAGCTTTGTAGGCCTTTCAAATGTGTTCTATCTAACTGGAATATTTATTCTCTTTCAATCTCCCTCATCCTTCCACCTTTTCTTGTGGAATATAACATTCAGAAGTTGACTAGAAGTGTACCTCTTCACCGCCATTCTCTTGCTTTTTGTTTTCTTAACCTTGTTGGTCTTACCAATCAAATCTATGGTTAATCAAGGTTGTGGCTTCTCTCATATCAGGACATCTCTTCATGGGAAACTTATTCCCAATATTAACCTCTGCTCCTTCTTTCCCTCTAACAAATGATTAGGAGTATTTTTTTAATGATTTTTTATTATATTATGTTAGTCACCATACAGTACATCCCCAGATTCCGATGTAAAGTTCGATGCTTCGTTAGTTGCGTTTAACACCCAGTGCACCATGCAATACGTGCCCTTCTTACTACCCATCACCAGTCTATCCCATTCCCCCACCC